>NC_016089.4:1035757-1339989 GCF_000004515.6 Glycine max | reverse complement strand
GATAGCAACGAATTACTTATCATACTGTGTATGAAAATAAGAAGTAAGTATTAGATCACATACGAAAAACAAGAAAGAGCTTTAAAATAATGACAGGTTTGTACTAGAGTAGGTTGTAACTTATATAAACAAACGTTTGCATACCAAGTGAAAGTGGATAATTAACAGAGACCAGAGAAGAGAAATGATCAAAAGAATCTTATTTGAAATATTAATTTGTATCGTTGACAAAACAATTCTGACCTAGTTACTTTGTTCCCTATATATGTGACTTTGCTGCTTCTTTTTCTTCTTCTTTTTAATGTGGTAAAAAAAAGTCACTGTTATTACTAGTTTAGTATAATTTGATGTTGGATATATTTTTTTTTATATCACTGTCATTGTAAAGAAATAAGTATTGACTTGTTCTCCACATAAATTTTAAATGATTATATTTATTTGTGTTTTATTGGGAATAAATTGGTGGTCTTCTTTAGTCCCTCACAATCACGAATTAAGGATTGAATACTTGGTGGGTAGGTGTTTATATTTAGTGTTTAATAGAGGGTCTCGAACAAATTGCCTCTGAAAGAGGATACTTATAAAAAAAATGGTCTTTAAATGGAGGATATATATGCTCCAGAAGATATATACATGGTTACAAAAAGTGTAATGCTTAAAAGAGAAAACACTTTATGAAGAATGCATGCGCAGCTTCGATTCCAGATATCCGGCAATGTCCTAGAGTTTTCCTTTCCCCAACTGAAATAAGCTTGTGCTCACCCAACTTGTGGTGCATCAAAACTAGCTGAGAAAAATAGTGTGGCCGAAATGGATTTGCCTTCGAGTTGAGTTGGGCTGCTCTAAGTCCACCCAACGACTTCCTTGGGATGGGACAATAAATTATAAGCTGCTGGCTACGTCTTATCTCATCATGTGGATTGAGATAACTATTATAGTTCATTTAATTTAACACTTCCGATGGTAGAGGAAAATTAGATGTTTTGTGATAACGGTTAATTATCAATATATCTTGAAGTTAAATTATATAAGAATTTATAATATTTTTTTTAGTAAATGATTGTTAAATTAATATTATTTAAATTTTTGTGCATAAAATATTAAAAGTGGTTTATGATATTTAATGATTAAAATAAAGTCCAAAAAAGTAAAGATAATTAAGGAAAGTAGGGTTAATTAGAGAAAAAAGATTAATTAAGAAAAATAAGACTAATTAAGAAAAACAAACTAATTCAGAAGCTCGTTAATTTGTACCTATAAAAGAAAAAAAGAGAAGAAAGAAAAGATTCACAAAAATTTCAAGAAAATACAATTCCTTATAGAAGACAAAAGTTAGAAAAAGGAAAAATAAACATTGAGAGTCATTCATCCGCTTCATTTCTTTTCTTATCTTTTTTCCTTTACTAAATATTCTCCTCTTGCAATTGTAAAATCTTCATTATAATAAGAGGCTAAATCCCCTTTGTTGGGATCTTGACAGTCAATTATTCTTGATATAATTTCTCTTTCTGTTTATTTATGAATATTACATTTGCATTATTTTTCCCTGTATTTAATATTATTGTTTGTGGCTTGATCACCCATTTGCATAGTAAGTTTTAGGGGTAGCATTGGGAAATGTTATTTTCTAATAGAACTGGAAAAGAGTATATATCTAAATAAAGTCATCACTAGGGATAAATTAATATTTGTTTAACCTATTACACATCTATATTGTTAATGCAATTTACTATTTTAGCTCTGCAAAGGAATTTGGGATAAAAAATAGATAAATTAAGCTCTTTCATGCGGGAGACAAAAATTAGAGTATACTAGTAGATGCAGATATAAATTAGAATGATAATAAATAGAGAAAAATCATTAACATTACATCAAAGAGTAACTCTGGTAGGCTAAATTTCTAACATTCTCATATTCTGAATTTCCTTCTACAATAATATTAGATTTTCTCATCTTTTTTGTCCTTAATTAATCCATGTTTAATTTTTTTTATTTGATTTAATTTTCAGCAATTTAATTTACTGTTTTCTATTATCTCTTCCAAATCTTTTTCTTAATTAAATATTTATCTACCTAAGTACAAATAAAGTTCTTGTGGATATGATACTTGGACTTCCTTTTTAACTTTACTATTTGGGATGCATTGATGCACTTGCCAATCCATCAACATTTCCTTACTATTATTAGTTAAAAATGACAAGGAAATAAAAAATTACAGAGACTAAAGACTAAAAGTGGATACTCACTAGGTGTTATGAAAATTGTTCCATTAATCCATTCGGTTGAGGTACTAAATTAATGAATTACTTATTAATTCGGTATATGTAATAAAAAATTAAAAAATATATATTATTAATTATGAAATTTGTGTTCATTTTTGTTAATAAATATAATCTCATAGGTATATTAGAGGAATGAGATAATTCTTCTTTTGGATGCCTTTTATCCTCCTAGTAGGTCCTTTGTCACGAGCCTATGTATTAAACTTCTATCAGTGTTAAAGATCAATCATTATAACAAATTATAAATAAAAAAATGATGAATTTCAATAATAATGACTCGAATTATAATTTTAATAGTATTTTGATAATAGTTCAAATAGAAATTTTAATAATAATTTTGATAGTAATTACAATAATAATAAGTAGGAATTAAAATAATAAAAGTTTTAAAAATAAATAGAAATTAAAAAAATAAGGTTTCAAAAATAGAGATTGAAATAAGTAAAAGAGTTTAGAAGAAAATAAAAATAAAAATAAAAATTAAAATGTTGATTGAAAACATTATCTTAACCCATCAATCTATAAATTCTCCTCCTCTTTCTGTCAATGAAGTGTGAAAACCAAATTGAATTTCAAGCCCGTCACCAAATATTAAATGATTATTGTATGATTTTAGATTATCATAATTACTAAAATATATAAGAATTAACCAAAATAAAAATTACAATATGATGACAAGTGCATGGCAACTTGTTGGCTTTGAAAAAAAATAATCTATAAAACTAATAATATTGACTTCCCTCTTGGATACAATTTTATCGTCTTTATATAAACACTAGAATAATTATATCAAACAATAGGTTCATTGTATTCAAGTTATTTTTTGCTTTGAGTCGCATGAATTTTATGGTTTTGTCACTAAAAAACGCTTGGATGGATTAAGGGACAAAAATATTTATAAATTATTCTTACCATCGACTCCTAAGAAGTGAGTGATATGTAATTTTATCACTGCACCAAAGTAATAACGTCTAGTCAAAGACAACAAACTAGAGGGTCTTACTATCCACATTTGTGGCTTAGATCTTGTAGTCCCTTGGCTTAATGATTTTGAAATTGAATTTCAATATTTTTTTAAAAGTAACTATCAATTTCCTAAAAAATGTAAAAAAAATATAAATAGTTTTAAATAACATTTTATCACAGTATAAATTATTTCTTACACATTTTAAATATTTTTTTGTTAAAATATTTATTTATTATAAATAATTATAATTTATATATACAAATATAATACTAGCATTTATTTATTTATTACATATAATTTTAGTTATATTAAATAAATATTTCTTATAAATTGGATAAACTAAAATACCAGTCACTAAAAAGCATAAATGCTAGCTGCATAGAATGTTGCTACTCAACACGTGAAAGTTAAAAAATTTAGGTTGCCATCCTTAGCTTTTAAGTTTTAAGTACTTTGTTATCAAAGAGACAAAAAGTAAAAAGTACTTGTAGGTGTGGTATTAAGTATTTGACGTTGTGTTTTATATAATTTTTAATTAGTTATAAAGACACTCGTAAGTGTTAAGACTTAAGATAACAAAATAAACTTAGAAGCTTTTAAAATCAAAGTTGATCTTCAACATTTATTAGAATTTATAATTAATTGGTCAGGTCGTATCAATATGACTTTTGTTCTAACCTATGTTAAATCTCGGTTAAGTAAGGTATTTTATTAAATAACTGAGGTCACATTTTTTATTAAAAGACTATTTAATTAAAAATGAAAGACTTTGGAATTTAAATTATTAAAAAAGACTTTTAAACTTAACGAGTTTATGCAGTAGAAAAAACTTAATGTGTTTATAATTTTTTTTTTTACAATCACAATAAAAATCCAACTTAAGTCTTTATACATTTACCTCTTTTAATTTATTTATTTATCAGATTTATACATTTACCTCAACTCCTACTACTAGGTTAACTCTAGTGTTTAATTAATTTATCTATTTAAGGAAAAATAAATGATATTTCTTGGTAATATTGTTATTATATTAATGTTTTTTAGGGTTTTATCTTTTTAAATATATATTTATTTATCTTTTAAATATTGAACATGTTCATTTACATAAAAAATCAAACTTATAAACTTATTGAAAGATAAATTTATGTATTATTTTAAGTTTGTATTGCAAACTAAGATTTAAAATAAGTTATCATGAATATTATATTAAACCTTAAAAATAAACTTATATCTTATATACAAGTAACTTTGAGCAACAATTTAATTTTTATAATTCGTTGTACATAATTTTTCTCAGTATTTTGGAATTAGTCAATTAGGCTATTCAGATTGAGTCTATCTAATTTTTTTTAAAATATAAATAGCTATCTAAATAAGCTAACAGATCAAGCCAAAATTTTAAAAAAGTTAGTTTAGACAAATAAAACTATAACAAATGACATATCAAACTTTTTCAATGAATGTTTTAAATGGGTTAAACCAAATAAAACCTTATTTGGACCATATATATCTTGTTTCCACTCTTAATTAGGTGTTTTATTACATTCCAGTTGCAACCATTTTAAAAAAAGTTGAATGGTAACATTATTATTATCATTACTATTAATAATTAATAATAATAATTATTATAACGTTTAAAACATTTTATTTATATAGTTTTTTTAAAAATATTTTTATACATATCTACTAATATATATTTACATGAAATTTAAAAATATTAAAAAAATATATTAAAAAGTTGTAAATTATAAATTGAGTACCTATGCAGGGCACGTGTTATTATAGAAATAAATGGAATGATCGCTAATGGCAACACAATGACAAAAATCTTATGTCTTTTTTAAGATGTACTAGAATTAGATACTAAAACAGAATTACCATGGTTTGAGTGCAAGAGGTTTGAATTCCTTAATAAATCGTATACTTTTGAGTTAGATGATGTTCATATTGATGCATTTTAAATAAAAAAAAAGTGTTACAAAGGATCTCTACTTTGCACCTAATCGCATTTTCAGAGATTAACCTAAATATACCTAATTAAATTTTTACAAAATGAAGTTAAGCATGCATTAATTAAAAACCTACGCATACTCATTCCCAAGCTTGCCTAAAAATAAAATATAAAAAAAAACTCATTCCCAAGCTATACAGCGTCATATAATTTTGCCTTTTTATTTCACCCGAGTAGATAAAGTCATTCACACACCCGCATAAAACAGCTTATTTTTTTTTTAGATAAGTAATGCATGATTACATAGTATCATATTCATATCTTCTACGATCGAGTATTTTAAAATACAATTATTTTATTATCACCATTTTCGAGTAAAAAAAACAATTAAAATTCAATGTAAGTGAGCTTGTGGGCTTGTGGCCCATGCTTTAATTTAAATAAACCAACAAAATTCTTTCATAAAGAAAGATATTATAAAACTAGCCATATATATCTTTACGTATCGGTCATAACCTTTTGGATTCCTGAATTTGGGTTGACTTTCAGCGCAAAACATGGAGCACTAGCAACAAGATAAACCTCGAAATCAATAGAGCCGCGTTTGGCAGCATAATAATATACGAAGCACGACACGGACACCAGACACAACATAAACACGTGAACATCTATAATATTTAAAATATAGAACGTAATAACCGGACACGATAAACACGTGAACATCTATAATATTTAAAATATAGAACGTAATAACCGGACACGATAAGAAATTGGAGTGTCCTTACTTCATAGATAATAATACAATTTCGCGTCTGTGTATAATCCGGTGACGTTGACATGTAGTTTAGGAATAGGGGCGGTGAGAAAAGACGAATCTATCGAGTTGATAGAATCACGTTAAAAAGTAATTAAACCCTCATCACAAAATATAGAATGACAGAAAGAAATTAACATGGTCGATCGAGGGAAGTAACTGTAAGAAGGTATTGAACAATTGATAAGAAAAAAGGGTGCTTTGACGGGTTGGCGCATTACCGTTACCGTTAGGGTCACCGGATTTGTGTTGCGGCGGCGTCACGAGGAACTAATGGACCACCATGCGCCATGAGGAGGGACTTGTAGATCTGGATGATGGTCTTCTCGTCGTACTCCTTGGGAGGGGCCCGCCCGAACCCAGCGAAGGACGTGTCCGCACCTGCGAGGGTCCCACCGAAGCCCGAAGCTGAGGCGCTCACAGTCATGATCCGCGAGTTGGCCAGGCCCAGCATCATCCTCACGTACGCGTCCCGAACCCACAGCACCATCTTCTTCGGCGATGGGATTTTCCTGATTCGGATCTTGGGTGCGAGTCTGATCCTCCACCTCCAGAACCGACCCTTCCCGGTTCGGGTGCTCCCAAGCTCCACCCGGTTCCTTCTCCTCCGGCCCGACCCGTTTAGCCTCTTGTACCCCTTCCTCCTCCAATACTCCTTCACGCCCCTGCACACGCTGGCGGTGATGCCTTCCATCTCCTTTCTTTTTTTTTTTTTCTCTTACGAAGAAATGAAATGGGGGTGGGTGAGAAAGAAGAGTGAAGTTAGGCGCATGCAGACGAAATAACACATGGCATGGGCATGGGAAAGCACCCTCTGGGTACGCTCCTAATCTTAATTTAATAATTTCGTATATATGTATGCATAGAAAGAAGGTGAGGTAGAGGTGGTAGTGGTACATTAAATGCGACACCCACTCTGGTAGCTGAGTTTATCACCAATGTTCCTTCCCCTAATTAATAATATACTTCACGTCCCACGTGCCAAGGTTTCCAATGCTACGCTACTAATTTTTCCCCTACACTCTAGTTTTTTCTATTTTTTTTTTTTTTTTGGATTTCCTTCCCACCCTAATTCTAATAGAATTAATTATATTTGATGGTTTTGATAATCAACACATTTATATTTTATTAGAGACCATTCTCTTTGAGTCAGAATTATTAGTATATCACTTAAAGAGTTTGTTTATTTATGAAAATTTGAATTCAATATTTTATTTAAGGGAGATTAACATCTTTATTTCTGATATTTTCCGTTTTTTTAGTCACCATTATAATATTCCAAAGCTTTTATTTTTTTGACAGAATATAATATTTCAAAGCTTAAATTACAGGTAACTTGTAATATACAGGCTTTGTTTGTAAATTGTGTTGTTGACGGCATGCCTGAAGAGTGAAGAGGCGTGGTTCGGATCGGACCCATGTATAAGATGTTCCTTACTCATATTGTTTAATGTAAAACTTTATGTAAATTATCCAAATTCTCTCTCACCGTATCGACTTACATTGTTTAATGTAATGGATACTGACATATTGGTTTCTCCTACAAGAAAAAGAAATTATGTTTTTCGTTGGTTACGGAAGAACAGTGTGATTCTAGAATGGACCACCGGGCCGAGGTGGGGTAGTACTAAAGTTTAATTTGACTTTCGAACATCAAAAAGGGTAATAATTAAGAGATAATTGTCGCCTACAATACTGGTAAGGACACAAACTATATAATTATTTAAGAAGTTTAATTTATCAGGAAAAGGCAAATGGATAATCTTTTTTATTTTATATTATTTTTAACATATTTTTATATAAATATTATTTATATTTGAAGCATAAATTATAATAAACAAATTTATTTATTTTATGCTTAGCTAATTTGCTTTAACTTTTTTTTTAAAAGTAATTGAAGGAACATGAATCAAACTTTAGCCATTATCAATTTGTGGTTTGATCCAAATGATACTCAACTAAATTCTTATAAGTAGTGAAAAAATGTGATTAAAAAAATCTCACTAAAAATAATAATTAGGTTATACAATGGAAATATGATTAACAAAATGGGTAATACTCTATATCAAAAATATATTTTTTTTTAAAAAAAACTCTAAGCCATTTAATCACATATTCATTCACGTAAAAATATGATGTAAAACGTGGCAGTTGGTATTATGAGATAATGGAAACAACACAAACCGAAAGGATTTGAATTTTTGTGGTGTTTTTATTATCGGACGACAATGTTGTTGCTTGCATCTTTTCTCATTGATTGTGTTGAAACGCAGGGATTGGTTCTTTTTCAGGTAGTTTAACATCAATTCCATCAATGATGCCAGTTCTGTTCACCACGTTAGGTATTAATTAAATTATATAGGTACGTCTACAAACAGATTAACGTCAACAACTAAGTGAAGTCGAAAGTCATAGCTGAAGTGAAGAATTAGCGACGTTGGAGTGGGGCTCAAGTAAGTGAAGAACGAAAATGATATGTCCATATCAAATTAATATCAAATTATGGTTTAATTTCTACATCTGTCTGAATTTTACTCTTTTAATATTATATGTAAAATCATAAGGTTTAGTT
This sequence comes from Glycine max, assembly GCF_000004515.6. Taxonomy (NCBI): domain Eukaryota; kingdom Viridiplantae; phylum Streptophyta; class Magnoliopsida; order Fabales; family Fabaceae; genus Glycine; species Glycine max. The sequence continues at coordinate 1,331,403 of NC_016089.4, read as the reverse complement.
TCTTAGAGGAGTAAATTTTAATATGTTTTTGTTCTTGACGTTAACATGTTACACAGTGTTGCTATTAAGACCGCTTAATTAATTTAAAATTTGTGGTAGTGTTATAATAATAACCTTTTTTTAGGCAATTATAATAATAGCTAAAGTTAACAAACATAGTGACAACTAACTTTAGAAACCAAAACTTATTAAATTTTGATTATGTTAGAAAGGTTTTAATTTATATGTCTAAGAGAATATTATGTGTTGTTAGAAACTATGGAGATGATTTTGATGGGAGAGATAAAATTTATTTCGATAATCTATCTGTTTTGAAAAATTAGTCTTATAACTTGCTATAGAGATATTTTGTTTTTTAGCAAAAAAAATATTGTTATGTCATGGATAATAACTTTTTGTTGTTTAATTTCTTTTATTTTTATTGATAAAAAATGTAATAAATTTGTTTGCCTGCAAAAATTTTCAAGGTTTACACCGTTTACACACATATACGAAATGAGTAATTAAACATTAAATTATTATACCTTGCATAAATATTTGTAAGAAAAAAGTATTATCTGGAACTTGCATGTAAATTAAAAATATACTATTATACTTATATGTACAATTATGAATTTTAACTATAAAATTTCTGTAAGACGTTTTTAAACTTGTGAATTATATATCTAAATATGTTGATTGAATAAATATAAGTTTAAAATAATTATTTATTTATCCTATCGTATCAAAAAGAGTAATTATGAAAAAATAAATTCGTTTAATGGCTTTTTTTTATCATTCTATATTTGTGAAAATATTAAATATGAAAAATTTAGTATATAATAATATGCATTCAGCCAACATTATGTAAGTGTAACTTGACTTAAATTTCTTAACTAAAATTTTGGATTAGAATCATTAGATAAAAAAATATAATATATATAATTAGATTCACACTAATTTTTCAATAATTTTCTTTTCAAAACAAATATTTTTTAAACAAAAATAAGTAGAATAAACATTACTTTGACTTATAAATAATAATTATAATGAACTAAATAAGAATAAGCAAATTGCATATACTATTTTTTTTAATATTCAACTCGAGAATAATTTTCCCAATATTTCATTATCATTCCTTGTAATAAAAGAACGTATAAACAAAAACATATTTTATAAATAATACAAATTAAACATTTTTTATTGATCCAAGAGTATATGTCAATCTCTTAAAAAAATATTATATGTCAATCATCGATTTTCACATCTTACAAAGAAACTTCATAAATTTATAAAAAAAATTTATCTACATTAACCATAACCTTGAAGGAAATTGTCTTATTAATTATGTTCTAAAAATCTAATAAATCAAAATGGATTTTGTCACTCGTCATATTATCCTTCACAAGAACAATAACTAAGAACTATTAAATTAAGGAATGCTTTTTTTTTCCCCTTCATATTGTTGAAAAGTAGGAGAAAAAAAAAAGTTTGTTGTGACAACGGTTATTGATTTGGAAACAAATTTTGATAGATCTCTAATGTAACTTGATATCCAGTTAACTTTTCCATATTTTACACACAATGTTTGAAGTAATGCTCAATCTGGAACTTTATTACACTAAAGTTTTTCATCTCTCTATGTGAATGTGTTTTAAAGAATTGAAGATATGTATTTAAAATAATTATTAATGTGGTATAAATGTGTTGGAAATTAAAAACAATTCAAACTTTCAAATAAATGTTAAGTGGGTAAAAAGTTAAGTAACATTTTAATTAAGTAGTGGAATGTATCTTGATTTGTTTTTTGGAGAATTCCACAATCATACAATCGGGAGGTCGAGTGGAGGATAGAGGGGACAATTAAAGCTCACTAAATCACATTTATGAATAGATTCATTCTTAATTATAAAATAGGTCATTGTGATGAGAGAAGGAACTACCGCAAGTGAGAGGGAGTCATGTAATACGAAGGGTTTTCTCATGTTTATATAGAAGGCTTTCTCATGTTTATATAGAAAACTTATAATCTTACTTGAAATACCGAATATTTGTTAAAATGTTATTGTTGATGTAGGAAAAAGATGGCAAACTATATATAAATTTGTGTTTTTTTGTTATATATTTCTATTTGTGCTGTGTTTGTGTGTACTATCTTTAGATCCTCATTGTTGTGTACAGAGGGATTTCCCTCGATAGTGGTATATATTAGAGTTGATGCTAATGTCAGGTTACCAATTAGATGAGTATTAAGGTGCAATGAAGTTGATGATGGACCCATGTGGGATTTTCCTATGTTAAAAGTCTTATTGATCATGAGGAAATCATACAATATGTCCTATTGGCAGTAGCTAGTTAACGATAATGCGAGGCCAAGAAATATAACAGTACAATCCACATATTATGAAGTGTTATATTTTTTACTGATAAATGTTAGTTATTAGTTTATTAATTTTTCCTAGTGGAAAAAATTCAAATTCACAGTCTCATTCTTTTCCTTCTTCCTTTAATCATCAAGTAACCTTATAACTCCCAGTCTCCCACATGCACAACTATATTATGTTACGAGGTAGTAGTTTTTGCCACAAGGGTTTCACGGTGGTTAAGGTGCGGAACTGTGACCCTTGTTGGACTTGCAGTTGTTCATGGTTGGCACTGGTATGAAGGGTTAAGTAGTCATTGACTTTGTTAGCTGTTTTGTTTTGTAACTTTGTTGTATTATAGATTATCATTTTGGTTGCAATCCTATTCCTATTCTACTTCTAAGGAAGTTGAAACTCCCAAGACTATGGCTGTGTTTCTTTGACTTTTACATTTACACACTGAGGGATTTGGGTGTATGAAGCAGAAATTCAAACACACCTTACACATGGAGAGACATTAGGGCCTAAATATGTATTTAGTTTTTTAAATTTAGATAATTATTTTTTTAGTCCTTAAATTTTTTTTATTAGTCTTTCAAATTTTTTTAAAAAATTATTTTAATCTCTCTCATTTTTAGTGTTAATGGTGTCATAATTTATGATAATTTTTTATGATTAGATTTTTTGAAATTTAATTTCTTTAAAAATAATTTGTGATAGTTTAAAATCATTAAAATATATAAAAAAATTGCCACAATTTCACATGCATGTTTTTTTATTTTTCTTCTTTAAAACTTCCAAAATATGTAAAAAAAAAGTCACTAAACCATATAAATCAAATATTTTAATAGTTTAAAATTGTCAAAAATCATTTTTAAAAAAGTAATTAAAAATAAATTTTGACGGTTAAAAATTATCACAAATTATAAAATCACAAACACAATGAACAAAAAAGAATTAAAATAATACTTTAAAAATTTAAAGAATTAATAAAAAAAATTGAAAGACTAAAAAATATATTTATTCCTCTTATTACTAGTCGTGGTGGTTCTCTACTGCATCATCCCAAGGACGATTTAAGGTCTTAAGATTACATATTCGGAAAAGCAAAAACCAAAATGGCTAGGCTAGTTTGCCATGAAAAAACCAAAGAAAACAAGGCACCATCAAAATCAAAATTTGTTACAAGCAGACTTTTTATGTGTTTTTTGGTCATAGAAATCAAGGCTCAAGATAACAAGGAGTTATTGAGGAAGAATATAGGTAGAATAACAGTAAAAATCTTCAACTTTTGACCACTCTAACAAGTAATCCCCCTCCAAGAACACAAAATGTCGGATACTAATGTAACAGGCAAATGAAAAAACATAGGATGATAAATTTCACAAAGCTTTGACATTTAAATTACCGAAAATGAAGAACGGGTAAATGGGAAAAGAAATTGCACACACAGATAATTTGCATTGCTATGACATGTATGCTGATCCCTGATCTCATTGTACCAAAATAGATGAACACAATTCAAAATTGATTAGCTTGTAAACCGGGATCATTGCAGCCAATTTCAGGAACATTTTCCGGTGTTATATAAAACTAAAATAAACGCACACCCAAAAAAATGATTAGGAGGAAAAAATCCCACATCGAATAAATAATCGCAGAAACTACCACATTGCAATCGTCAACTGTTATAAGTTGATCATAACAATAATCCACTTCAAGGCAACAGAACTTAAAAAAAAAAAAAAAAGCATTAACATACATACGACACAAGTGGTGGTTTCATTTCCTAGCATTCCTGTTGGGCCTGGAAGGTTTGGGTGTCAAATTGGGCTTCTTCTTCTTCAAGGCCTCAGGGGTCTTCACCTGACTCAAACACTTCACTTTCCCTCCTCCTGAACCTTCCACCGCCGACGCAGATTTCTTCTTAGTTGCCGCCGCGTCCTTCTTGGTGGGTGCTTTCTTCTTCAGAGTTTCGGGTGTCTTCACTTGGCTCAGCCTCTTAATCTTCTCACCCACCTTCTTCTTCTTCTTCTTCTTCTTTTCAACCTTCTGTTTGGGCTCGGTTTCGGTATTCTTCTGGGTCTCTTTGTCCGTGGCGGAAGAAAGTTTGTAAGAGTTTTTGACCTTGTAAAGCTTCTCCGATTTGACGAGTTTCTTCAACTGAACGGAGAGAAGTTTCCGGAAGTTGGGAGGGAGCACTTTGCTGTGCTTGTCCTCGATGAACTTGGCTATCGCTGGCTGGCTCGAACCCGTGCGGTCTTTCAAGGACGATATCGCATCCGCAATCATCTGCAAGAACAAAAAAGCAAAAACCGTCACAAAATCCTTTCATTAAAATTTCAAATAAATGTGACAGAGTAGGGAGATAGATACCTCGAAGTAAGGAGGGTGGAGCTCGGTGGAGGGGGATTTGTTCTTTGCGTTTGCTTTTGACATTTTTTCTGCAGAATTTCGGAAGGATTGACAGAAACAGAAAAACAAATCAACAAAATAGTATATTTTAGTGCAGATGCAGAAGAAAAGGATAGAGATAAGTAAAGTTTATGGTATGCCGTTACTCTTTTGACCCTGTTGTTTTTTTTTTTTTTTTTGAGGAAACTGCAACTGCTAGGTGTCAGTGCCGCGAAATAACACTTCATTTTAATTTAGCACCAATAGTACTACTTAGTTTGAATTTCAATTTTCAATTACATTTTGGCGGCTTATTATTGCTGGTAAAATCAAACGGCGTTCAAGTGGGTCGAATCAAAACTGATCATGTTCTCTCTTTTTTCCTTTTTCTTTTTTCTTTTTAAATAAGAAGAAAGAAAGTTATGAAAAAACTTATAAATGAGTAATGTAATAAAAAAATAAAGTGAAAATAAAATAAGTGTATAAAAGTTACTCCTAAAAACAATTTGGTGAAAAAATAAGATTAATTATTCCTGCTGACCAAAAAAAATAAAGATTAATTATTCCTTAATAATAAGATTAATTATTTCCTTTTAACCTTGTTAGTGTCAGTATAATTTTTTTTTGTTGGTGCCGGATATTTGTTACTATTCTCTCCTTTTTCAATTCTTTACTAGAAATGAAGAAATATTTTATTTATACAAATTTAAATTAAAATAATCTTATTTACTCCACTAAATTCAGAGTTATTAATATTCAACTATAAGTATCATGTAAAAATCAAATTTATTTAATACTTCACTAAAAAAAAGAGTCAAATGATTGAAAAAATGAGTACTAGTACATATTCAAATTTTAAAACAGTTAAAGTTTTGAAATAAAATAATACTAAATTACAGTATATTTGACGGTGAAGAAGGAAATAGAGTAAAAATACGTAAATGATAAAAGGAAAGAAGAGAAATAAATAAGAAATAGAGTGAACATATTGATTAATTAATTTAAGAGAAATATAATAGAAATACTGATATTTACATAAAAATTGGAAAGGCTGAAAAAATATAAATAAGAATACAAAATTAAAAACAATTAATTTTTAATTTTATATATATATATATATATATATATATATATATATATATATATATAATTAGGGACCTCTGATTAATTGCGCAACATCATTAATTTTATAAATATTTACTTTAGGCCAAAAAAATATATTCTTGAATCTTGTTATAAAAAAACTCTTTTTTTTTATACTCTATTAAAACTTAACACAAGGATTTAAGTTAGCAAATAATTAGTGATCAAATCCTTACAATTCACAACGTTAAAGATAGAATTGTTATTCAATTAATATCATAAATTGTTACTTATTTTAATAAAATATTGTGTTTGAAATTTTTTATTTTTAAATTTACTCTAGCGAAAGAATTTATGATAGCAAATGACTATTCTATAAACTCTTGTGATTTGAACATATTAAAGGTAGAATTGATACTCAATTAAAATTATCGAACCATTGCATGAAGTAAAAAGAGATTACTTAGAATCGCATCCAGCATTAGCGAGTAGATTAAAACACTCAAAGTTATAATCCCTAATTTTTATTTTACCATGAATTACATTTGTTGCTGTTGATTAAAAGAGATAGAATTATACAGGTGATTTTTCACAACATATATAATTCATCACAAAATAAAATATGCGGGGAACTAGATTTACAATTGTAGAAAGAATTTTCTCCACCATCTATGAAACAGGTGAAGCATAAGGTTAGCACATACATGCATTCAATCTAATGTATTCCCTTTGAGAATTTATTTTTCTTTTATGTATAAAGTAAAAACAAGTTAATCCACATTCAAATCCTAGAAGCTATGACGCCCAGAGGCTCATGAAAAGAATGATAGCAAGAATAATAAAATCAATTAACATATATAAGAACCAAGCAAATTAACATAAAAAAGGAAATTATAGAAAATATATAAGAACGACACGTATGAAATGGAAGAGAGAAAGAACAATGTACTCCTTTCATTTTAATAAGCCAACATGCGAAATCATACAATGGAGTAAATCCAGACTTTGTGCATGCCTCTTTAATCGTTGCACTGAGTTATAACTAGCAGTCAAAACTTTTAAATATTTCTTCACGTTCGACAAAAAATTTGTCATTTTTCTCTCTATTTTTTTTTCTTTTTTCCGTCCTTTCTTTTTCATTTTTTCTCTCTATTTTTTCACTGTGCTTTTTATAGATCTTTTTTATGTTTTTGTTGTAACCATTGAATTCCACTCATCTACCTATTTCTCTTCATTATTCAATATTTACGTAACAACTAACTTATCTCTTTTGACTCAGATGTCATTAGACCATTGTATTATTATTAGCTAATTGATGACAAAAATAATATTTATATTATATTATTTTTTAAAATTTTACTAGTTATATTATATTATATATATATATATATATAGTATTAATAGGGACAATAAGTGACACATCACATTGGTTCAACCTTTGATCAACTAATCTAGTGTCTCCAACAGGTTGGTTTCCACAACACAGGAGGAGTCGGCATTTTTTTTTTCTTATGATGACATCCAAGTTAGCATCCATGTTTTGGTTGACCTAGTTAGTGTCGACCCTGAGCTAGTTAGCGTTGGCAAAAACATGGATGCAACTAAGTAACTTCTGACTTTGAAGCATCAAAACGCAAGCAGATGTAAAGCTGATGCTAATATAAGGTTTCTTTAGTGTACACGATAACACAAATTTCTTATAATGCTCATAGTATAAGAAAAATTAATCGACATTAAAACACAAATTTATTGTAATAGTCTCATCATAGCATAAGGACAAAACAAGTGGACAACAAAAACTCGTCCATCGAACAAAATTGATAGGCTTACGGTGGACCTAAATCTGTATAAGGTTAATTTTCTACCCCATACCACAAACGACGTATTCTCGAGTCCCTTTCATATTTCAAGCTCCATTCATTTCCCCCCAGTTTTATCGCTTCCAATCCATATCCAACAAAACAGTTATTCGAAACAAAAAACAGACAAACTGGATTCTATGTATTTCTTGTATAGGTACAATGACTGCAGAATCACTGTACGAAAAAGTTACTACAAGTTAAAGAAAAAACACTTTGTTTCCTTGTTATCGGTTAAAAAATAAATAAATAAATAAAAATTGACGGAAATAGGTTATTCATTTACACTTCGTACTGTGTAAAACTCCTTTCTTTTGTTTCTGGTACAAAAAAAAAACTCCTTTCTTTTGTTTCTGGTACAAAAAAAAAAACTCCTTTCTGTACCAAAAACTTCTTTCTCTCTGTTAAGCAATTTCGTTTTGGCTTTGGTACAAGAGAGCTGCTAGTTAGTATAAAAGAAATTTGTATGAAACACACTAATTAAATACTAATTAACGGGGAACAATGGTAGTTTTTGAAACAAATAATAAAAAAATATAAAATACTAGTATTTAATAAAATTCAAAAGGTTTGTGTGTTTGCTACAGAACCACTTACTATTAAAAGTTAAAATCTTTAGGAGAAGTTAGATGAAAGAATAAGTTTATAAAAGTTAAAGTGCATGTTGATTTTAATTTATGGAATAAGTGTGTACTGCATCGGTTGTACGCCGTTATAAAGCACCCATAATAATAATTAATTGGGAGATAAGTGGGAGGACAAGAATTACCGAAACAATGCATTCTATTATTTATATATATGCATGTATCACATGAAAAAGTAATAGGGGAGGCAAAGAAGGACCAGAAGAGTGAAGGAGTGCAACGAGAAGTAACTAGTGTTTGAAAAGCATAGCAGTGGATTAATAATCTTTGCACCGTTGAGATCGTCAAGATCTGGCAGGTTCGGATCGCGCGGTGGTGGCACTAGGTATTCGCCGGGTCCGTTTGGTGGGATCGGCAATGGGGGTAGCGGTGGTGGTGGTGGTGCAAGTGGTGGTAATGGTGGTGGTGGAGCCAGTGGTGGTGGTGATGGTAGATTTGGCGGCGAAGGAGATGGCGGTAAGGGTGGCGGAGGAGATGGCGGTAAGGGTGGCGGAGGAGATAGCGGTATAGGTGGCGGTAAGGGTGGCGGAGGTGATGGTGGTAACGGTGGTGGAGGTGATGGTGGTAACGGTGGTGGAGGTGATGGTGGTAACGGTGGTGGAGGTGCTAGTGGTATCGGCGGCGGAGGACACTCTTTAGGGGGTGGGGGTGGAAGCTCGCACTCCTTGCACATTATGTGTGGAACTTGGTCGAGTTTTCCCACTGTTAAGGTTGTTTGGGTGGCGGTGGCTGTGACTGAAACAGTGGAGGATAGGAGCAAAATAACGAAGCACATAAGAGGAAAAGGAGCCATGTTTTTTGAGTTGGAAATGGCTTTTGGTTACGAGGGAGACCGATATATTATATGCTTGTGTATTGGTGGCCCGTGGCCGCACCATTTATTGCTATTTTATCTTCTACGATATCGTCTCATAATCATCGAATAAATTTCACACATTTTTTTCAGAAAAATCAAACATTCCAAACAGAAACTTAAAATTTCTCTCGTACCAAGTATTCGTGTTTTCCTAAAGATTTAAAAATTTTAATTTTACTTTTTTGCTTGTCAAGTAACAACATTAATCAAGTTTATAACAATACTTTGTAAATAAAATTAAGCTTAACTGTTTTTATTTAACGTTGTTATGATTATGTAGGAACTAAAATAAAAAACTTAAAAAGATTAAAATAAACCTTCTACTTTATGGGGATAATTTTTTTATGGGAACTAAAAGGTTACTCATGCTGATTAATTATATTTTTGTCTCTCACATTAGGTATTTTGTTTTTTTGTGCCCGATTTTTCTTTTTTGCATTTGTAATCCCTCAAATTCGGAAAGTCTTTTTTTTTTTTTTTTTTAAAGTCTCTTCCCTCAAATAGAAAAGTACTTTTTATTGACTCCAATTCCAGTTAAAGGATTAAAAAAAATATTTTTTAAACTTAGGAACTAAATAATGTAAAAAAATTATTTGGAGGAAAAAAATAGAGCTCCTAATTTAAGGGATCAAAAATATAATCAAGTTAAAAGCATGATCATACTTAATTCAATAATGTAACTCAATGTATTTATCATTTCATTAAATTGGAAAAGATCTGTTTTTCTTCGTGTAAAATAAAATACAATTAAGTTAATTAATTTAAACTAATTGTTTGTAGTGGATAATCTATAGCAAGGTCTAGGGTGGAAGACATTGTCAATTTTTTCATGAATAAGATGAATGGACACCCTATATTATTAGATAACTTGAAGGAGAAAAAGACAAATATAAATATGATAAGTTATATAATTTAAGAGGATGAGACAAATGGAGATAAAAAAATGAATGTTAAATATATGTCTAAAATACATGACTGTTTATGTATTATTACTGTTTTTGCATTGCGAGAAATCATATTTTTACGGTTAAACTGATATATATTTTTTCTTTTCTATTTTTCCATTGTTTTCCCAATTTGCCCCTATCTCCATTCTCTCTCATCCTTTTTCCCTCCTTCACGACGTTTTGCCGTCACCCACAAATCCTTCTACTTTGTCTTCAGCAACAACAAAACCAGCGAGTTTTGCGCCTCGTTCACCTTCTTTGACTGGAACGACATCGAGCCCAAGCGAATTGACACGGAGAACTGCAAAGAACTGAACCCCATCTCAAACCAACCACAAACCTCTCCACGAAAAGTTGAAAACCATTAATTGCAAACTGCCCAAGAATATAATTGGGGAAAAATTAAAAGATTGAAGAATAGGATGTATAAATAATAAGAAATTAATTTCAAATGGATTATATCAGGCCTTTTGTATAACATCTCGTCAATTATATATCTAATAAGTGGACAAAACGGAAGGCAAATATATATTGGCTTTTGTAAGATATTTGTGCATAGATTTATTGGCAGCATGCATATACATCGCATTCTTAATCACGTGCTATTCTAGAGAATCCAAAAATTATATCCAAGAAATTAATTATTTATGCAGCGACTCCTGCTAGCTAGCTATTAGCTAGGTCTGTATATCATTGAGTACAATATTATCTGTATTGATCATGTGATACATAGCTGAGCTTAAGAAGGGGAGATGCGTAAATAAAATAAATTGGGCTAATGCTATTGGAAATTTCATACAACGTGATAAAATATTGAAATATATACTAAACCATTTTTGCTTAAATTTAAATTTCTTAACCAGGACACTGATAATCATTTATAAAAAAAAAAGGATTTAACAAAATTCAAAAGTTCGTGTGTTTATTGTACTGTTCACGTTAGAAGATGAAACTAGATGAGACCCATGAGAAGCTCAGCTTATCCCCAAACCAAACATGCTCTAAGTGATGTGGGCATAAGCACTTGATTAGAAGTCATTCTGAGAAGTTAATTGGCCTCCTTGATAAGAACTTGTTCGAAGTCATCCTAGCTGGGAGGTCAGCCTCTCTAGGACTGTCCATACTCCATAGGCCCCAAGTGCTAAACCATGCATGTGAGCGTAAGCATTTGTTAAAATTAAGTCATCTTAGGAGTTACGATCCAATTTAGAAAATATTTCCGAAGATAGAATTTTTCTTGCATTGATACGAATCAATGCAAATCAAATGGCATCTCCGACTCCAACCTCTTAGTAAGTAGTAACCACTACTTCAGGGAAGAATCCTAAATGAATTAAATTAAGTTAAAATCCTAGAGTAGAGAAATTTATTAAAGTTTAAACATGTAAATTGATTTTAACTTATGGAAAATTTAATTAATTCTATTTTACCTTTTCATTTTTTTTCTCTTATAAAGTTTTACGTAAAGAGAATCTATGTTGGACTATATATATATATATATATATATATATTTTTTTTTTTTGAAAGAATGTTGGACTATATTATTAATCACTCTTTTAAATAACACCAAGATGAATAATGCATATACGTACCGATAGCCTTCGTATACTCTGAAAAGGAATATACACTCTACGTCGCATAATTAAGCAAATGAATTGATCGAAAGCTCTAATCCTCAGTCTATATATATGCGAGATATATCCTAATAATATATATATATATATATATATATATATATATATATATATATATATGCGAGATATAAGAAACGAAGAAGAGGCCGTCACTCTGGAATTAAGCATACATATTAATCAGTGAACAAATTGAACCAATAATATTTATTCGATCGTTAAATTCAACACTAGTCAAGGACACGAAGCTAAACAACAATTAATCTTATGCTTGGTTTCTACGAAGAGCTAAACAACAATTTATTTTTCTCATTCAAATATCTTAGTCCACTTGCTCAAGTAATAAAAGAGAGAAGCGAAACAAAAATGCATATATCAAACGAACAAGAAATAGGGAAGGCAAAGAAGGAGAAGAAAAGTGAAGGAGTGCAACGAGAAGTAGCGTAGCAGTGGATTAATCATGTTTGCACCGTTGATAATGTCATCAAGATCTAGCGTTCCTGGCGACGGAAGGCCCGGTGGCGATAGTAGGTAATGGGGTCCGTCTGGTGTCTCCGGAAAAGTGGGCAGCAAGCAGTCAACACCTCCGCCTCCGCACGGTGGTTTTGGCGGCGGTGGACATTCAACAACCACGGGTGGTGGTGGCGGCAGTGGTAGTGGTTTTGGCGGCGGAGGACATTTAATAACCGGAGGTGGAGGTGATGGCGGCAATGGTGGTGGAGGCGATGGTGGTATCGGTGGTGGAGGGGACGGTGGCGGTGGACACTCTATTGGTTTAGGAGGAGGAGGTGGAGGTGGAAGCTTGCACTCATCGCACATTATGCGTGGAACTTGGTGTTTTTCCAGTGTTGAGGTGGATGAAACAGTGGAGGGTAGTACTGTTGTTACGAGAAAAATAATGGAGGACAAGGTGAACACAAGAGAAAAATTACGAGCCATGTTTTTGAATTGGAAATGGTTTGTTGAAGGAGAAAGAAAAGAACAAGAGAATTGATGAAGGCCTTTGGTTATGAGGGAGAGCGAGATATATGCTTGTGTAGTGTAGTTGTGTATTGCTGGCCGCATCATTTGTCGGTGTTTTATCTTCTAGGATATCGTCTCATGATCATGTAATAGTTTCATAACACAGTAAAAATTTATACAAGCAGTTTTAACTATTTGTTGAGAGAGAGAGGCTTTGTAAGGTATGATATTTGTAGCTAGATAGTTTTATTGGCTGCATGCATATACATCGCATTCTTGATGGCGTGTGCAAGTGCAATTCTAGAGAATCAAAAGAAAACTAAGGAGTGTATTTAATTATGATTTTGAAGGATTTCAAAAGGTTTTTTTTTTAAGAAAAAAGGTTTTAAGATATTTCATCAAGACTTTTAAATAACATAAATAATTCTTGCATTATTTAGTTAAGATTATTATGATTTTTTAAGAAGTATAACGAAAATGCAATTATATTTAATTAAAAAAAATTACACGTTAAAAAAAGTCATCTAATATTAAAAAATATAGAGAGATTTCAATGAATTTCTTTTTTAGTATGGATTTTAATGAATTTTATATAACTTTTCAATAAAAAATATATTAAACAATCCCAAAAAAAACTTCCAAGAATTCTTTGAAATTTTTTTCTACTCATTACTAGTAATTCCTTCTCTCTTTCTTGAAGATAATATAATAATTTATGTATGACATTTCATAACCTTTAATACCTTGATAATCTTCAATAATAACATGTTAACTTATGATTTTCAAGTATAGACCACTTCTCTTTTCTCTTGTTGATTCATAACAACTTTTTATTATTGAAATACAAATACAATTATTTGTTGTATATTATGGGTATATAGACATTTTGATTCATGGGGACCTTGTCTTTTTGTATGTTATTTATGACACTTATTGTAGCTTATTCAACTTTTCATTATCAATATAAATACATTCATTCTTAACTATATATTCAAATGAAAATTTGCTTCTAACACTAAAAATATTCGCAAACTTATAAACAATTTATGACATGCAATATATTGAGGGATTTGATTGATGAGAAATAACATCATTTTTAGTAATGGTAGGGTAAGTTATCTAAAACTCATCTCATCTATTAAAACTTATTCATAGAATGAAGTATTGAATAAAGTTGGGATTAAACATGAAACTTCTATTTCTTATGGTACACCTGTCTTGGAACATGTCTTCTTTCATGATTTGTGGACACTATAACTAGTACTCTGATTTGCTTTGTCTTTAAAAAAAAAACATTTATTGTGAAAAAAAAACTTACAATAATAAAAACCTAATTTATTAGCTTTAATTGTTAATTGGATAGGATTTACTATGTTCAAAAGTTGAATAGAATAAGATAAAAAAAAAAAGATCATGTGATTCACTTATTTATTTTTGATGAAAAAATTAAGGGTATTATTGAAGGTTCATTGGATTTTTATGAGTAAAAGAAGAATTTGTAGATTTTCAATTACTTTTATAGACTCTTGTAAATTTAAATGTTTTCTAAAAATTCTTGAAATTCTTTAAAATCTTGTAAATTTATAAAGTTTTTTCAAATTTTATGAATTCATGTTTTATAAATCCATTAAAATCTAAATTACAAAATTTAAAATTATAAATTTTTTTTTTGAAAAAAATTTCAAAAGTTAATGTATTCTCACAATGTCTTTTAAAATATAAAAATATTTTTATGCTAAAAAAATATTTTAAAATTCTAACGCAATACACTCCTAAGAGAAAGACGTGTCCAACATTATTGCCAGACTCTTTGCTGGTTAGCTAGGTGTTTACGTGTGTAATTGAGTATAACAATATTATTTGTATTTATCCTATGAATGATGCATTAAGCTTTGAAGAAGGGGAAATGTGTAAATACAAATATATCGAGGAAGAAGAATTGACGAAAATGTGCTATTAGATATTTCAAATTTAGACAACGTGATGAATTATTGAATTACACATATAAAAAGTTAACATGACATTATATAATTTAGTAATACATACTACATGAATAGATAAGCTTTTTTTTTTTTTTACCAAATATAAGCTAGTTTTTTTTTTGAGATAAGATAAGCTAGTTTTTGTATTGTTGTCTATGTAAAAATATCCTAAGTCCCTAAGCGCTAATACATATACGTTACTATCTTTTTGTAAGGGTATATATTTAAAGTTTTATTTTAATTTTGTAAGTGTTTTAATTTTTTGAAAAAATTATAGTATATGATATTAAATTATTTTCTTTTTTCAATTTTTAAAACTATAAATACTCACCAATATTTATAAATATCAGCCTACTCATAATGGATTATAAAGAAATTGGATGAGGGTGATTTCCATGAATGTCAATTTTTATCATATACTATATGTATTTTTTTTGTAAATATATGCTAGTTGTTTTTTTTTTTAATCCCGATCTCTCGAGAATAAGCATTTGGTTGCCATTCTATTTGAGACTGCAAACTTCAGATTTGTAAACAAAAGTGTCAAGCATTGGGCTCAACAGAAATCAGCCGATTAAGGACATTCTGGGTTTTTTTAGCCCATGAACTTAAGTTAGTATGGGCTTTAGCTTGTAACTCCATATTAATTTTTTCTAAGACCTGTTTGAATAATGCAATTGGAAATAAAATTCAATTTTGTACCGGCAGAAATTATTTTAACTCTAGTTTTATGAATTGTTTTAAAAAATAGAAAGTAATTTTAAAAATTATAACATTTCATTGAAAAAATTATTGAAGATTTGAATTTGTTTTTTCAACTTGATTGCAAATATGATATGATAATTTTTTTCCATTTGTGTGATTGAAGGGAGGAATGTGAAAAAAGAATGAAAATTCAAAAAAATTAATGAATATTTTATTTGTTTCGTTAGGTGATATTATAGAGTAAAAAATAAAAAATTGTGGTATCCACACAAAAATTTTTCCCTCCAAAATAGAGAAATTTAAGAGATATTTTTGTTTTGTTTTAATCTTATAATGCTACTTTTTAAATTTTAAATACTACTAATTTTAATGTAACATAGAATTATTAAAAATTAAAATATTTTAATTAATAGTATTATATTATTTTTAAAATTAAAAATATTATTATTGTTATTATTATTATTATAATAGTAAAAAGATCTTTTGTATAATTTATCTATTTTTTATTATCTTTTCCACTCAGTGAATTAAATGAATAAAAATTATTATATTTCTTTTGCTTTTATTTCTGTTTATATAAATTTAAAATAAATAAGCTCCCAAACATTTGGGACCCTTTCATTTATTAAAGTGATCTACTAAAAATCGCATACTTGATAGTTGATACTATGATATTCAAGTTTTTATATTAAAAAAATGACACTATTTCTCTTTGCTATTTCTTCTTATCAAATTATTTCACCCATCGTATATGTCTTGTGTCTCTGTCTTTTTCCAAGTGTCTAATAGTCCCCTTAATTCCTTAAATAATTTTCCAATTTTTCTTCTTTATTTTATGATTCTTCTTCCCATCCATGAGAATGTTTATTTTGAATTGAGTAATGAGAACATTTTTTTGAGCGGGTTCAGGAGGGCAAACCAATGCAACCATCTCATCTTTTTTTTTTTTTTTAATCCTCCCGTTTATAAGAAAAAAAAGAATTTAATTAATTTAAAATTTAACCAAAAAATAAATAAAATTTAATCAAAATTATTTTTTCTTGTATTATTTGAATAATTTATTCTTAATTTTTGTATATTAATGAGTTGTGCAAAACGATGAATATGTAACCATCTCTAGACAGCTAAAGATAAGGCATGCTTGAGATGAAGTAAGAAAGAAAAACAGAGAAAATATAATAATGGAAGGAAAGTTGTCGCGTGCAGCAAAGAAGATTACATCGTCTTCCATTCAAGAACTGTCCCAGCTCGCTCAGAGATGCAACGCCATCAACCTCGCCGAGGGCTTCCCCGACTTCCCCTCCCCTCCCCACCTCAAAAACGCCGCCGTTTCTGCCATCAATTCCGACTTCAACCAGTACAGGTAGCTTTCTTCAATCTTCACACAACAATCACAACATAACTACTACAACTAGTCCCATAACATAATATATATATATCTTCATTTTGTCAACTATTGATGTAAACTACTCTTTGTAATTCATTCGAGGCACGTGCAAGGTGTGTGTGATCTCTTGGCCAAGATGGTGAAGCAAATGCATGGTTTAGACATCGACCCTGTTACTGACGTAGCTATTTGCTGCGGTCAAAGCGAGGCATTCGCAGCTGCAATCTTTGCAAGTATGTTCTCTTCTGTTGTTATACTTGTAATCTTGTTAGTTTACGAGCTTTAAGGTTACGAGTTAGTTACATTACATAGTATTTCCTTAATTGTCATTATGTTGTGCTTCAAACAGCAATTGATCCGGGTGACGAAGTCATACTTTTTGACCCTTCCTATGAAACGTATGAAGGATGTGTTGCCATGGCCGGGGGAGTCCCTGTAAGCTTGCTATCTTGAACCTTGTTTAAGTCTGTATCATGTGTTACTTATGATTTATGATTTATGAACAATGATTCATAGTGCAGCTTTCTATGTGGTGTTGTGGTAATTCTACTGATAATAGTAGTATTACATTATATTAATTTTGTCCTTTATGTAATGTCCCCTTGATTTTGTAAACTTAATTGGACAGATTCACGTGCCACTTGACCCGCCTCAATGGACTCTGGATCCAAGCAAATTACTCCGATCATTTACTGAGAAAACCAAAGCCATAGTGCTGAACAGGTTAGAAATTGCACAAATTCATAACTCCTTCCACTTTAGAATTTAGATAGACATCATCCTCATCTTGGGAAGCCTCAGACTAGTCCCCTTGATATCCTTCAATCAATAGAATGGCGGTTGAGTGGATATTTTTATAAAATAAAAAATGTGAATAAGAAATGCTGGTGCTATCAGTTTATGGTTTAAGCTTGTAATAATTTGAAATTTTGAATGTAATTAATGATTCAAGTTATCTTTTTTTGTGTATTTTGATGATTGTCAAGAACTCCCAAGGATTAGCCTCTGATATGCCCAAATTTTGTGAGGCAGTGGAATTCTTGAAGAAGTATGGTGTGTTTTGTTTGTGTTTCATTTTTCTTTGGTTCAGATTTTCTTTCACAGGCCACTATCAAAAAGGGTTAAGCATTGAGGAGATGCTTTTATTTTCTTTCATCATTTTGTTTTGTAGGCTTTCAGTAACCGTGTTATATAAAAACAATCCCTTACAACTTACAAGTTACAACAAGTTTTTTGTTATGCATCACAATGTTTTAAAAAAATGTTTAGTCTCATGATATGAACTACAAAATGCTGACATGAAGTTTAAACAGTCCTCACAATCCTACTGGAAAGGTTTTCACAAAAGAGGAACTTGAGATTATTGCTGGAGAATGCTGCAGCCGGAATTGCCTGGCTATAACAGATGAAGTATGATACTCCTTTACTTTGTGCTGATTGAACTTCAATTCCAGGATTAAACATGACATTTGTGTGATGAATTAAAATAGTTAGATATACATATGCATGGTCCATATGAATCTTCTTCTGCCACTGCTATTCAGTGTATTTAAAGGAAATATGTCCTAGAGGCTATAGCCTATAGCACGTAAATGTGGTTTTAGGGGGCTACAACTTACACATGCCAACAGCTAACTATCACATGACATTTTCTCCTTTTTTTTGCCATTAATTGACTTTTCCTTTACAAAATGTTATCACTGTTTATCTGCTTTTTAATTGGGATTATTGTACTTCTCTGCATGAATTTGCCTAACAACAAGAAAATTAACTTGGAATTTCAAATTTGCAAGACTAGAATATTTGTGTGGTATTTAAATAGTGTAATGTTTAGCCTTCTTTTGGATTCTTAATGTAGGTATATGAGCATATAACGTATGACAACCTAAAACATATATCCCTGGCCTCATTTCCTGGAATGCTAGAGCGGACTGTTATAACGTCTTCTTTGTCAAAATCATTCAGCGTCACAGGTAAACAGGTCAAAGCTGCATGAACCAAACTACACTGGAAGTTTTTTAGCCTTCTCATCATTGTTATAAAGAATGCCGTTAACTCACTGTTGGTCTGTCATGTATCATCAGGTTGGAGGGTTGGATGGGCAATTGCACCAGCTTTTCTTGCGTCTGCTATCAGAAATATTCACGGAAGAGTTACAGATTCTGCTCCGGCACCTTTTCAGGAAGCTGCATTGACTGCTTTGAGAAGTCCCCCTGAATACTTTGAATCACTCAGAAGAGTAAGTGTCAAAAGTACATTTGAGGAGATATGGTACTAGTGGTTGTTCTATACAACTAGAAGAAGTAGAACTTTGATGGCATTATTCACTCACCTCCCCAAAGAATAAAAAGAAGTCATAACAAAGCTATATATTTTTTAAATGCATGCAGGACTATCAATCAAAAAGAGACTATATCATCAAGTTGCTAGATGGAGTAGGTTTTAAGATAGTGTTTATACCTCAGGGTTCCTTCTTCTTATTTGCCGAGCTTCCTGACAATTGGCTCCTTTCAGATGTATGTGCACTCTTTACTCTCCTATAGTGTAGGAACTATTTCAACGGTTATAGTCCTTAACTCCATCTAAGTGGAAATTTTCTGCAATACATAAGTCCATTATTCTACTGTTTGTTTCTAGCAATAAGTGTTTTTTGTTCACAGGTAGAATTTGTTAAGAAACTGATAATAGAAGCAGGGGTAGTGGCTGTTCCAGGTCAAGGATTTTTTCATACAAACTTGTCTTCAAATGAAGTTTCTAGCTTAAACTACCAGAAGAGATACGTCAGGTTTGCGTTCTGCAAGAGTGATACAACTTTGACTACGGTTGCAGAAAGACTGGGTAAGCTTTTGGATGCTGCAGGGCATCTTGCGCTACACTAAATTGGAAGAAAGAATAATGGAACGACAGGAACAACTATGATTGAGGATGGTCGAATTAATGAAGCTTGTTAAAGATTCATTTGACCGAAAGACTGAAATAAGCTAGGCTTCTATTTGATTAGTTTATAATAGACGAGTGTATTGGATTAGTTTATTTCAATGCATTAAAAGCATTTTCAGCTAGTTGCTTAAGGAATTGCCTATTTCAAGACATCATTGCTTAGTTTTTTTTATTTCATTTAATTAGAGGATATTTATGTATCATGTTCGTTGCTTAAAATTAAGCTTGGTTATTTCTATAAATAACATTGCTTAAGATTAAAAAATATTTTTTTTTGCCATTTAAAGGTCATCTAAAGGTGGGATCATGTAAGAGTTGTATAAAACTATATTATTAAAATAAAATGTGTATGAATGACTTAAATATGATGTAATATTATGAGAGTCAATTAACATGATATATGAAATTCAAAATGAATTGCTTAAATTGCATATATAGAAAATATTCTAAACATGTTGAAAGAAGTATAGCACTTTATCCAAATCCAAATAATAAATCAGTTTGGATTAACAACTATTTTAAATGATTTATTTTTTAAAATTTAGTTTGTTGGTTTTTTTCCAGATGCTTAATTCAAATTGACGAGAAAATAAAATGAACAAACAATCACTTTAGCTCCTAAAATTAGAAGTCACTATGATATTTGTCTGAATAGAAAGAAATTGAGATAAAAAAAAAAAATATCTCAAGGTGCAAATGTGAAACTGAAATAATAATATTAACGTATGTTTAAGAATTAAAGTAACCGTAAGTAATTTAATTTAGAATCTTATTTGACATTTTCTTAATTTAAGGAATTAATGTAACAACGTCCTCACCAAATTCAGAGACTAAAATCGCTGTGTAATTGAGATGAAACCCACCATCTCTTCTCTTCCCTTTGTTTTAATAATTATATTGGAGGCAAGTGATACCCAGGCCAACTATTATACGGGCTTTAGCCCAAATAATGGAGACGAAATTGTAGGAAGAAAAATGTCCTGTGAGGTAGATGGTGTTGCAGAAGACCTCTTATTGTCCATGATTTTGATTCATCAAAATGAAGACACTATCTCAATTTGTCCTTTGCCATCCAATCATACAGATACACATACACCTTCTTTACCCTCTCTTTCCTTCTTCATGTTTGTTAGTAGTTAGTACTTCCAAAGTCCTACTCATTGAAGACGGTTCTTATTAAATAGCAATATTTACTAGCTTAGAATTTATTTCTTACCATCGATGAACACAATGGGAAGCAAATTAGCTAATATAAGACTGTTGTTTTAATATTCTTTTTAATTTCACTGTCTGTTAGTTACCTAGTTACTTGTATCCATCTTGTGATTTTGCTAAGTTCAGTTACTTCACAATAACTGGAATCTAGTTGCTCCTCCTTGGCTTGCATTAAAAATGAAATGAATCTCTTCAATGCAGTTGATGATATTAGTTGACAACGTGGGAAGGGCATTCCCGTCCTTGAATCATTCTCCATGGTTTGGGGTGACACTAGCCGATTTTATAATGCCGTTTTTTCTCTGTGGTTGGCGTTTCGATCGGTCTGGTATTCAAGGTATGAAATCGTCCAAAGTTGTTCCTGCCTTTTTTATTTTATTTTATTTTATTTTTAAGGATACTGCCCTGTGCTGCAATTGTGTAGATCACTTAAGGAGTGATGTTTTGGACTCTAGACACTGTTTTATAATATATATATATATATATATATATATATATATATATATATATATATATATATATATATATATATATATATATATATATATATATGGTCATATTGAGGACACTTAAGCTTTTCCTTTTGGGGTTGTTACTTCAAGGTATGCTCACCTGCTTTTCTTCCATTTCATTGCCTTCTCAACCAGCTAAAATATGTCAGGCTAAATTCTCATATATGTCAGGCAGAAAGTGTCTAGCAAAATTCTCACCTGCTTTTGACTCTCCCTACTTAGTTGGGAACAAACGTTTTGTTGTTTGGTATTTTGTTTATCATGTGGAATAAACTCAACATACCATATTTGTTTGCCAGGTTCATTGTGAAGTTCGGGGCAGTCTTGAACCTCCTTGTAATGTTGTGGGATTTATTGATAGATTAATTCTTGGTGAAGATCATATGTACCAGCGTCCTGTGTACATAAGAAAAAAGGTTATTTGCACTCTCGGATAACTCCTGTATTGAATCTATTGCCACCTCAAATTTCATTTTTTTAAATCTATTAGATGATCTTATTCTTGACCTTTTTTTTCATTTTCAGGAGTGTAGTGTCAATTCTCCTGACTATGGACCCTTGCCTCCAGATCCACCTGGATGGTGCCTTGCACCATTTGACCCAGATGGTATTTTAAGGTCGAAAAGCATTCCCTGCTCCCTCCTTTTATCCTTTCTTTTATTAGTTATTATAGTGGCATCGAAAACTATGGTTACATCTTATTGAGTCATCAATAATCTAGATATTTCATTTTATTGAGTTTTGCAAAGTGCTTGGTCTATGTTATGTTGATGTATTTTCACTGTTCTCTCATGTATGTGTACTTTTTATCTTTGAGATTAGATTGGCATTTTTAAAATTCTATTGATGCAATGTTTGCTAATTCATTTTCTGAAATCTTCCAGTTCACTGATGGCTGCGATTACTTGTTTCATGGGATTGCAATATGGGCACATAATTGTACATTTGCAGGTCTGGATTATGATTCCTTTATGATGTACAAGAATCCAATCCTAGTGCCTTAGGTGGAAG
Organism: Glycine max; assembly: GCF_000004515.6. Taxonomy (NCBI): domain Eukaryota; kingdom Viridiplantae; phylum Streptophyta; class Magnoliopsida; order Fabales; family Fabaceae; genus Glycine; species Glycine max. The sequence goes on along the minus strand of NC_016089.4, from coordinate 1,308,932 downwards.
ATTTAAAATTTGTCCCTAGGATATGCATATTTTTTATGATTCAACTCCTTTCTTGTCTATTCAGGGCCACAAGCAGAGGGTATTCTTTGGTCGGTGTTTTCCTTCTCTCTATTGCTCGTAGGATACATTCTGGAGATTTTAGGTACTATCTAATTTCAAATTTCTTAAGATCAATAGGTTCTATTCTCTAACAACTGTATAGTTTTTCAGGAATGCCTTTATCAAAAGCACTGTACACATTAAGCTACATGTGTATCACTGCAGGGGCATCAGGCTTAGTCGTGACTGCTATCTATTACATTGTAAGTTCATCCTTGTGTTTAAGTGGAAATAATCTATATCCTAGGTAAAAAAAAGAGATAATAGACAGATGAATATTCCGGTGATGAGCAAAATGTGGTTAATCACCTAGTCCCAATGGACAAATATAATGTGTTTGGAGAGCCATAGTTTAGGACCACCCCATACAGCACTCATATTTGGGGTGGGGGTGGGGGGTGGGGGGTGGGGAGTATGTGCCTATAAGGCAGTCACCCACCCATTGTTGAGCCCATTTGTTAACCCACACAATACAGCAAAAAAATAAAAATAAAGAGAAAGATAATAGTAGTGACATCCTGTTCTTAATAGCTGATAGAGTCCAGGCCGCAATTTCTATTGGCAATTCCAAACTCCAAATCTACACTACTTAAACTTGGCCTCAAGTTTGAAAGTCCAAATAGAACATATAAGATTATATCTGTTACAATGTTGCCACTAATTGTGATTAATAATAATTATTTTTATAGCTCTATGCTTTACTATTATTGTTTGTTTGTGATACAACTTGAATATCATTTTGTAAATATCAAGTCATAGCCAGCTCTCACACACACGGGAGGGATCAAATTACACCAGTGTCATTCTAAAGTGTTAGGGAGGAAAATAAGAGAGCATATGGATGAATTTTTGTCTGAATTAGACACTGAAGCATATATTTATATTAGGAGTCATAAATGCAAGGGGAATTACAATTAATTACAAGAATATACGGTTACTCTAATTAAAATAATTGCATAATATATAATCTTTCCTATTTACATTATTACTATGATTACTACAATTACATGATTTCTAACATATAGATTAGCTTGACTTGTATTGCTTGATGCTATTTGTAATTGTTCAAGTGAATTAGATAACTGTAATCACTGGCAGAGGTTTCCAAACCTACAACTTCATCAAAACATATTTTCTTGCAGGTTGACATAGAACATCTCAGAAAGCCTACAGTTTTACTGCAATGGATGGGAATGAATGCTCTTGTTGTATATGCATTGGCAGCTTGTGACATTTTCCCAGCAGTTATCCAGGGTTTCTATTGGCACTCTCCTGAAAATAATTTGGTAATGTTTGTTTCCCAATGATTCTTTGAATATCTCCTCTTTCATTATAAGTTATTTAAGCTCGAACTTGTTTTTCTTTCGAAGATTAATTTTTCTCCAATAGGAGTTAACATTCCCCATCCTAGATTTTTATAAACTTCTCTTTGGAATTAGAATTAAACTGCTATTCTTAAATACTAACATAAGCATTCCTAAATTTGTCACAACAGCATTTTTTGGTGGAGGGAGACATTGATGTCACTGCATAGACCTTCTCATACTTGATTGGTTAATTTGGTAATTTAATATGCAGGTTGACGCCAGTGAAGCTTTAATGCAGATCATATTTCATTCCAAAAGGTGGGGTACACTGGCCTTTGTAATAGTTGAGATTATATTCTGGGGTCTTTTGGCTGGTTTCCTCCACAAGAAAAGGATATATATAAAATTGTAATACGTAACGCAATCATGCCAAAGACGATGGCATGTACATATATATATATATTCCTTCTAGATATCTTCCGCTAGAAACTAGCCATGTTTCTTTCAGTAAGTACATATCTTGTTTGGTTATATTTTGTTGATTCTCCTGTAGCCCGCCAAAGTTGTCTTTCTCCACTTTAGCTTTGGAATGTCTGAAAGGCATTTCAACTATTTGTTCTAAATTTTTTCCCCCCAAAACCAAGATTGTTACAGCTATTTGCCATTACTAGGGGAGTTAATGGTAAAGGTGAGGAGGGCGACTTGGCTTCTCTGCTGTCCCTTTTCAAGTTGTTCCTGTATTGTCCCTTCGAAACAATATCGTTTTTATGATTTTTAAAATTGAATCACAATTAAATATTAATACAACGAGATAGTTTTGAATGGGAAGCACAAGGACAGCTTGAAAAGGGACAGCAGAAAAATCAGATCTATGACAAGAGTCTTTAGGTTCGTGGAGACAACGTCATGAAAATAAATTCAAGTGTACTATGCTTAGATTTTTCATTAATGAACCCAGATTAAGGTTCAAGTTGTACCAAAAATGGCACGGGAGTTGAGATACCATTTTTTCTGCATCAAGCAATCTGTTTTTCACATTGAATCTTACCATTCACTTTATCTGAAAAATATGTTTTAGAGACAGTTCATTAAATGTTTGATACACATTTTTTTTAATATATCCTTTTTTTATTGGTTGAAATTGATTAAAAATGACAATTTTTGGTCCTACATCTTATTCAATGTTTTTCTTCTTCTTGATTTTGTAGTTTTAATAAATTAGAGAAAGTGTTCTTAACATTTCTCATTCTTTAAATGCCAAAAGAAGAAAATAAATGTTAATAATACACTCTTTAACACCTTTTTTGAGCACTTTTTCTATTAGTGTAGTTGAAATTGTCTCAAACCACAAATTTATAGGCTCTATTTATTGTTTAATAAGTCTCATTCATGATTTTTAATTTTCAATAGATTTTAATTAATATTAGAGAGTGTATTACAAGAAGCATATTGAAAAGTGTATTGGTAACTCAGGTTGTTTAATGAACTAGAGTTTTTTATTTATTTATAATCATATAAAATTATCTTGTATAAGTAAAAAAAAAGTTATATCAGATAAAAAAAAGTTATAGAGCCCTTAAAACCCGTTTGACTGATTGGTAGATAAAAAGAATTAAAGTGTGGCCTTTTTCATTAAAAACGTAAAGTATGGATGCTATCCAAATTTATTCACGAATTTCCTCTAGAGTTTTCACATTTTGACTTTGTGATTATGTAATATGGAATGGACATAGACCAATAGAATGAAAATCGAAATTCCATCATTACGATTTCTTACTAATAATCATTTTTATTATCAGATTACTTATACTCATTTTTTATTTTTGTATTTGTAGGAATCAAAGATAAATATAAGGAGATTTATAATAATTCACCAGAAAAATAAATAACAACAATATTATTTTTTATTTAAGGTCAGCTTTTTTTCTTTTTTTTTCCAACCAAACAAGAGGTTAATTTGGCCATAGAAAAAATGAAGAGTAAAAATAGAAAAAAAAAAGTTGAAAAGAAAGGGGGAAAGGGTAAGAAAATTAGTAAACCTTTATATTATTTGGTATAAGAAACCAGAGAAGAGAATATAAAAAAAATGTTCAGTTCCTTTTTCCATTTTTCTTAGTTAGAGAGAAGAGTAAGAAGAGAGAAAACGGTGTTTTCTATTAAAGGAAAAGTATACCCTTAAAATTAAAAAAAAAAATGCATGCTCAAATAAAAAATGAAAGGGTATAATTGGAAATGGAATAAAAAAGTAAGAGTTTCCTAATTTTGCTTTTCTATTTGGAGAAATAAATTTGTGAGTCCACCTTATTTTTATTCTCCCATCCTTTTTTTTTTATTCAAATTATGAGAGCTTCCTAACTCTCTCCAAAAAATTTGACTCCAAGGGTCTCTCTTTCTAATCTCGTGTTAGAGAGTTAAAGAATATGTAATATTTGCTTTGGACTGGTAACAGAGTTATACTTGCTCAGATATATATGATGGCTTATCCATGTGCTCTTAGAAAATTGTTAAGCAAACCTGTAGCAAAATAATTATTAGAGTAAATATTTGATTCCTAAAGCAATTCAATTGACTAATCTAGTTTTTGAAGAAAAAATTCATTAAATAATCACTCAATTTTAAATGCAAAACATTTTAACGTGATTCTTTTGACAAATCACACACTAACAATAATTTTTAATAGTGTGTTTGGTTTCACATTATTGATATAATTTTTCAAGTCTATTAAGAAATTAATAACAATAACTTCTAAATGTGATTTCTTATTTTACAAGGCTCTTCCAAACACACTATAAGACATTTGTAGTTTACACCTCTGATTTAGGCTTTGTTGAATTGAATATGATTTTTAGTCTCTTTTGAATCATACTATAATCACTTAGTACTCCAATAGAAGTGGGGAGGGGGGTGGAAGCCAAATAAAAAGAAACAAACAAAAGCTATAATCCAATCTTGTTCCTTCTAATCGAAGACAAGATATAAAAATAGTCTTACAAGTAGTAAAGAGCTCCCTATGTCTTTCTTTTGGCATCTTTAACACTGGCCTTGTCGTTTCCGAAAGTTAAAAAAACGCATCAAAGAAAGAATTAATTAATTAATCTGCCCCAGCCCCAATAATTCTGTTTCTGGTTTCTTCTCTTTCCAAACTATATATAAGGTAGTGCCATCTGATATTTCAGTAAACAGAAAAAATGTCTACTGAGAAAGGCAATGCTGATATTTCAGACAATTTTATTCAACCATCATCCACTGAAAACAATCTTGAAAAATGGCACTTCGGAAGAGCTCTGGCATACAGAGCAGTTTACTGTTCTAATGATTCTAATCACAGAAAAGCCATAGGTAATGTTGCCAAGATATCACCAAGCAGGCTCAGCAAGGTCTCAGCGGCTACCAATGACAAACAAGATAATAATTAACTAGCTTGAAAACATGCTCCTATATGTGCATGTACTATGTACCCTTCTACTTCTAGTAGATGGAATATGATTTATTAGTTTTCTCTTTGTTCCATTTTTATATGTAGATTGCCGAACAGAAACTGCAAATTGGATGATGCATTGTAATTCTTATATTCTGTTGCGCATAGCAGAAATATTTTATTTAAATTATGATGTCTAAGAAACATCCATGCATACCGTTCCCTCTTGCTTTGCAACACGACCAAGTGCTGAATAAATGGAATTTAGACTTAATGCAGTAAAGGTCTACGCCAAGATGCTCTAGCAAGAGTGAATTCATTGATTATTTCCGCAGGAAATAAATTTGAGTGCTTGCAATACACTATAATATTCTCTTTATTAGTCCAAATTTAGTAAAAACTATAAAATCACGAGTGGAGTTGAATGAGAAGTAAGGCTCAAATTTTTTTTTATAATTTTCAAAAAGTTTGACAAATAATAAAGAATGTGCTTAAGAGGATGTGTTACTTATATTTCTCAATAAAAATTGCCCGTAAAGTATGCCAATCTATTCAGAATTCAGTATGCCTTCTGCAAGTCAGTGATCGTAATGAGAAAATGTCACATTATCCGTCCAACTTGTATTCGACTGTTTAATAATTGATCATCAATTCCTTCAAATTGAAACTCATTAATTGATCCCCACATCACGTAATATATTGCATCGTTATTGAGTCGTTACCATCAATGAAACAGAGCTTATCTTGGTCAGCTCCAGCCTTAGACGATTGCCATAGTCTTACACATGGCCATTCTAAATTACAATCTAACAATGTTTCATTGGATTTCTTGAATTCAAGAGTTAAGATTTATTCAAATTCCGGTTTAATGAAACGAGAGCGTAATTCATTTTCTTTTTTGGACTGAAACTGAAATGCACCAAAGATTACTATTACTTTGGAAGTTGGAGGCAGAGAAACAAGGGGCCTTTGTTTCTCATATGGCAGATTTGTTAGTATACTTCATTCTCACTTCCGTTAAGCTTATCTATGGTTTATTGTAATATTCATAATTCATTAAGCAGTTTTGATTACATTGCTTCATCACATTTGTGTTATTTAATTAAATCGAAATCATGGAATGAAATGTATGAATCATTTCATCTTCTCAACTATTTTTTTTCTACTTTTAAGTCTGAAACTAGTGTGCTTTGATTAGATTCATGATGTGAAACAATCAATTATTTTTTCATGGTGAAGACAAAATAATAAATAAGTGCTTCTATTTTTTCATGACATCATCATGATTTGAGGAGGAGAATTGATTCTTGCTGTTATCCAAACACACTATTAAATGAAAGTCTAAAAGTGCACTTCTCTCTGCTGAAATCAAATTAAGACGAATTTTATTGAAAGGTCATATACTGCTTCATCGTTTCTTTGTCAACATCCACTTGGGCTTTTATACTCTGACTTAGAATGGGCCACTTTTATTGTTATCTAATTTTGGGTTTGAGCCGTACAATGTGGCCCAGCAATCTACCAAACAGTCTTGTACACACCATAAAAGGAACGACCAACAAATAATGGATACATCGTGAAACACAATTATAAGCTACTCGGTTCTTTTTTTGAAAAAAAATGTAAATTATATTAAACCAAAGCTATTCGATTCTTTTATTTATAAACTTTCTAAACTAACATTTCAATTATAAGCTTTTGACAGGTGTATAATTGCCTAAGATGGTTTATATAAGATATTGTCAATTGTCTCGGTCCATCGACCTTTCAATAACAGCTTTCAACCGTTGTCAGAATGTCATGCAGGCCTTCCCTTTAAGCGCTTTTACAATTGATACTCAAACATGCCTTCGAATAATCCACACTTAACAATTTTACTTCATCTCATTCATATGAATCTGTTTTTGGCTTTCGATACGTTCCTTCCAGAATTACTACAATCTCTTTCATATCTTGAATAACCTATATTCTTAAAAATCTTTTCGATACTCATTTCCTCACACCCTTCCATCACTTGGAAAAAATTCCTATGTATAAATAATTTTTAAGTGGAACTTATAATTATTTGAGTCTTGATAATAATTAATAAGTGTTTTAAGAGAATAGTGTAGTACGGTCCTTTTTAAATAGCTATAAAAGATCTTACTTATTTTTTTAGAAATTTATATAGATAACACAAAAAACCCATGTCTTATGATTTTGTGTATAAATTTAAAAAATAGAAGAAAAATATAGATAATAATTTTACAATGAATTTAATGGTGTAATACTATTATCCAATTATAATTCACTGTTAATATGACTACTAAAGTACTTATCATAAAAGTAATACATAGTGAGTTGGAATTGAATGAGACTATATAATTTTTTTTTCTCTTTTAGAGTGATATGTGAAAATAAAAGCATTTCCTTAAATCAACTAGATTCATCCTCGAGTACATAGTTTATTTAATTTAACCAAGAGTGGAATGAAAACGGACAAAAAAACATGATAATTTTCAATCTTTCCATTGTTTGAAAAGTGAAAACTACAAAAAGGAAGAAGAAAATGAATAACTTGGTCCCATACAAAAATTCCTTCCCTCCGATTTAGAAAGAAAAGGAGGAATGGAATTTTTTTTTAAAAAAAGAAGAAAAAGAATGAAAAGTATGTGTAAATATAGAAAGACAAAATTACTCATATTTATGTATCATATCTCTTAATTAGAAATGTTTATGTGATTTTATCTACGTATGTATTTTTTGCTTTTATTTTCTCTCTTACTAAATAATTTAAAAAATTATTTTACTTTTTATCTTTTTTTTATCCATAGGAATAAAAGATAAATATTAAAAAAATTATAAAAACTTACGTCCAATACTTAATCAACTAAGTTAATTCTTCTTAGTTATTCTCTCTTTAATTTCTTTCTCATTCACCTTATTTTAGAATATTTGGCATTTAAGGATTTAAATTATGATTATATTCAGATGCCATAATTGGTATCAGAATTTTATAAATATATGTTTTTCATATACAATCACTATAAGCAGACAAATATGTGTTTGGTATATTATTCTTTTATTGGTCCTTTAACCAGCTTTAAAGTGTGAATATCTTTGTAAATATCTCACTTTCATCTTTGAGTCTGCACTCAGCTCCATGTTCTCGCCATCTCTAACTAGATCAAAGTTTTATCTTATAAAGAAAACAGTATTCAATTCATTGTTAGCTTTTAATTATCCCTTTCTTTTCTCCTCCAAATCCGAAATCCCCCATTTCCATCTCATCATCATACTTTCCACTTTCCAGTGCCTCGATCTTGGCTGTCTACGCAAAACTTGCCCTACCTTATACAAATTATAAGTGCTTTGCATTTCTCTAATCAAATTTAAAATTTCACATATTCTTTGTAAAAAATATAAATTATATTGAACCTAATGATACAAGAAGATACAATAATAATCAGAATATACCCCACAGGTAGAGAAAATAAAAAATTTCTCTAATACAAGAAGATTTATATAAAATGCTAAAACAAATATAACATGTGCACTTAAAATTTCACATATTCTTTAAAAACATTTAACGTGAATCTTTATCATTCGAATTACTAAAATAAAACACCTAATAAACTGAACCTAAGTTATGTCCTAAAAAACAATCGTTACAAAGCGTATTATCATGAGAAGCAGGAAACATAAGGCCCCTTTCCACAAGCATTAGAAAATTGATTCGTTTATCTGAAAGTCTGAATTCTTCCAACTATTTTTAAAAATAATAAAAAGAGGTTCCATATTTATTTTTTTAATACTTTAAGGCAAATGCTAATAACACTTGTTAAAGAATTTAAAATAAAAATACTTTTATTTAAAGATGAAAAAGTTATACTATTTATAATTATTTTTACACTTTTTATAATTTTCACATTAAATATTTTTTTAAAATTTTTAATCAATATCTTAAGAATATTAATTAACCAACACATATTTTAATTAATTTAGGAAAAGCTCCATCCCAGATTCCCAGGCGAGAGACCAATACATTGCACATTCCTCGCCGAAAGACACGTTTTCGTGATTCACTGCATATATATATATAAACACATATTTTCAGACTTCAACTCGTTCTTCAAACCCTAAACATTAAGCCTTCTTTTCATGAAAAAGCTCCTCCTCGTCACTAACCATCACTCATAGAGTCCATGGATTACGGGTCGGGTCAGCGTCAGGTTGAGATAATGAGCGGGAAAAGCTACGGCTGTAGTCAGAGCTACATGGCGGCGATTCCGAGTGAGGTGACTCGGGCGAGTCACAGCGGGGCAGCCACGGCGGCGAAGCCTTGGAGTTTCGGTGACCCGGAGTCAAAGCGGAGAAAGAGGATTGCGAAGTACAACGTTTACGCGGTTGAGGGAAAGGTTAAGGCCACGCTCCGGGATGGGATCCGATGGATCAAGCACACGTGTTCTCGGATCGTCCATGGATACTAGTCCGACCCATTGTCATTTGGGCCTGTGCCTCTGGCCCAAATTGTTAACACGGCGTCATATTTTTTTTTCTCCTTTCAAGTTTTTTTTAATTTGGGGCTTGTTTTCTGTGGTTATATGCATTGGGCTTGATTGTGGTATCAAGGGGCATCCATGAAATTATACTACTAGCATTTAGTTTTTGTGCCAGAAATTTCGAATTTGATTGAACACCTTATTTCATTACCACTATATTTCAACATTTAAAGGTAAATGTGATTATATATTGATTAGACTAGGAGTGGTGTATGTGATGTTAATGAATGGTGAGTTGGTGACTACAGGTTTGAATTATGCAACGATGTTTGTGAGTTGACTAGCGTACATTTAGCATGAGGTTCAGGAGCAACTTTACTACTGGGTTTCACTCAATTGATATATTGAACTCAATTGAAGTAAAAAAAAAAACTCAAGGCAATTTCTCCAAAATGAATTCATTGAAAAGCTAGAAGAAAACAAATAGTTGTCACATATAACTTCATTCTTCTCCCTAACATCACAATAAGGTCAAGCAATGCAATAGCCATGAGTTTCTTCTGCAATCAGATGTTTTTCTTAGCCAGCTGAAAACTCATTTTCGTCATCGTTCAACCTTCCCTCAAGTATATCTCAACGATAATTTTTTTAATATCAAAGCTACACTTTATATATGCATGTATGTATTTTTATTTTTTTATAATCATAAATGCATATATACCTCTTCTATGTGCTGAGAAGGGTAATTTTTAAATCCCCGTATATTTCTACCTAAATTTCGTTGAATCCATATATGCATGCATAGGGTTGCATAATTAGAGGTGAAGGAAGCACGACATGACACACGATGAAGCTGATCATAGTTGATAACTCATAAGCCTAATGACCTCATGCTTATCTCTTGGTAATGATCATCCGTGACATCCAAACTCTGCAACCTCATTTGATGGTAAAATTGAGCAATGAACTCCTCAGCCTTGGCATCAATCATCTCATCCCCATCCCCATCATCATTATTAATCTTCTCCTTCGCAACCTCTTCCTCCTCCTCCTGCACCATTTCGTTTAGCCCCACGGCTGAGGCGTAACGACTACTAGCCGGAGACGGCGAGTATGTGAACTCCGATGCAGAATCAAACCCATCGTCGCCGTTTTCAGACGGTGCCGAGGTAATCTTCATCATTTTAGATTGATGAGGAGGAATGTTATTATTATTATTATTATTATCAATATCATGCGATGGAGATTGGTTGCTTTGTAGGTGCAATGGCCTCATGGACCCCACCAGCTTCCTCCATATGCTCTTGGACTCGTCATCCACGGCGAGCATTTTGGATTTACGAGAACGCCCTCGCATCATGAACAGCGCCACCTTGAAGAAGTTCTTCTGCCTCTTACCCTTCTTGAGGGAAGAACGAGTGATGTTATTATTAGGTTCTTCGTGAGGGGTAATAATTGCTTTTTGGTCAATGCTAACGATCATAGAGTTTTCAGCCTTTGCCTCCATTATGATATGTGTTGTTGAGAGAGAGAGAGAGGTATATAATGGACTATTTAGAAGAAAAGGGAATTAATTAACTAAATTAACGAGATATTTCGCCCTTCTGCTTTCTACAAAGCAGAGGGGAAAATAGAAGAGTGTTGTGCGAAGTTTAGGAAACAATCGAGCAAAGTTTAAATATACACTAATAAGAAATTTAAGGCGAAATAAAGGAGCCAGCGCGGCAATATTCTTGTTGTATGGTTGTGTAGTTATAATAAAGAAAAGGGTTTGAAAGTGGCACGGTGGCACGTTGGTTTATGTACGTGGGGACATTATTGTTTTGGAGAATTCTAATATTGGAAAGATAGTGCACAATACAAGAGAAGGGAAGGTTCATGTGTGGCGGCTTTTGGGGCAAAGGATTCGGGGGAAGTCAAGGAAGGAAGGTTTTTTGTTTCGGGACAACATAACTATTACCGTTATTTTTTGTTGCTTTTATAATTTATTAGTTGAACTGGTCTTGATCTCTAGTTGACCAAAAACGTAACATACACTGTTCCCCTCTCTCTCTCTCTCTCTTAACAACCAACGACAACTTGGTTTGCGAGAAAATAAACCCTAGAAAAACAACGTTATGAATTATTATTATTATGACAAATAAGATGCATTCAGGTTCAGATTTGTTTGCAGTTACAGAAAAGCTCCTGCCTTGTTAGTTTCTTTTTTAAAATAAAAACAAAATACAGTTTTCCTTTTAAAAAAGGAACAAATTAAAAGAATATGCTCAATAGTAGTATGTTTTCAAACAAATAAATTAAAGAAAAATGATAGATGTCTTTATTTTGGACAGAATTTCTGAGATACTTTTAGTATTATTCCTCAATCAGAATAAAAGTTTCACTTTAGTAATCAACATAAGAAATACTTACATTAAAGATTTGGCAGCAGATTGCGATGTGAAACTCAACTTCTAATCGAAGAATTACACTAAAAGCACCTAATGAACTGGATCTCAGTTTTTTTCTGTTATTATTAATAATGAATAGTCTGTTAATTATTAATTATAGGAATTGTTCAGGAAGTATTTTGGACTTCACCACATGATTTTGTAAATGTGTCGCTTGAATGTCGACCCAGGGAGGCGAGGTCTTTTCCGAGCAAGATAATGTTGGATGGAGTTTGGAAGAACCATGAAACCTCTAATTGTCAAACCCGAGAAGGAGATGCTTAAGGCACTAAGTCGAGCTGAGTGTTCAATGCACGAAGCTAAGCTAAAGATGTCAGTCAAACGATAATAAATTGAAAAAAAAAAATTATAATTGTAAAATTGAGAAGAATAATTTATTAGTTAAATCATCTTTATTTATATGATGTGCAAAAATTCATAATTTAAAAATTAAATTCAAATTAGGATTTATTAAGATTATAATAAATTTAAAATCTAATTTACCCTTAAGAAATTTTTAATGGAATTTTTTAACTTTAAATATGTTGGATCTTTTTTGCTAACACATCTAACATTTCTCTCAACCTCGTATGTGGCTTTTTTTTTATTTTATAAATATCAATAGCAAATATTTTTTTACTGGTGAACTTAAAGTTTTAAGTTTTAATTATTTTATTCTTGGACTGATATTGCTTATATATATTATATTTTTTTTTATTATTAGTTATTGTGAGATCTCTAACACACACTTGGCATGTTGAGGATTAAACATCTTGAGCCTAAAATTTGTTAGATTAAACATTTGCAAGTGATCTAATAATGATTCAATAATTTGTGACTTAATATATAGATCCAACAATAATTGTTAAGATAAATTTGGATATCAATTTATAATGTAAATTATATGGGTATAACACAATCCTAAAAAATCAATTTCTAAAGTGAGGTTTACACCTTACATTTATATTATATTTTGATCGTATCACTAGTTAAAGTGAGATTTATAATAAATATCATTTTTATTCATTAAGGTCACCATTTGAACATAGCAAAATCAAGAGCAACCTTGCCTAGGTTATACTATGGTTCCAATGTTTTGTTATTTCTTTTAATATTCGTTTTTTTTAATTTTGAAATGGATATGTTTGGTTGTTGAATGGGTTCATGTGTGCATGAATTGGAAAAGGAGAGAAGGAAATTTGGAGACGGTGGTGAAACATTTTCTAACGGTTTTTTTATCGCTAGGAAACGAGCCTCCGTAAAATATAATAAAATAATAATAAATCAACACATTGTGGATGACCCATCAACCTCCGAGAGAGAAAACTAACAAAAGAGATTAAAGTCAGAACATAATGATTTATTGGAGATTAAGACTAATTCAACTTTATTTTAGGACTAAAAACGAAAAATTGTTAAATCTTGGAGAACTAAAAACATAACTAATTCAATATTTTAAACGTATGCAGTGTATTCAATGAAAACTCCACTTCTCAAAATTAATTCTACACAAAGTAAAATTATTATATTTTGTTAAAATTAATTTTGAAAATGAAAAAAAAAGTTATAAAACAAAAATCAATTATACCAGAAATTATTATTTTTTTCGGCCGCAAATGGGATTTTATCCAAAAACAGCTTTGGACATAATTGATTTATGACCTTGGACTAAGAAAAATGTAGCTGCATCATGCATGCCAGCTAGTACTTAATTAATTGAATGGTTTTTCTATGGCGTTTTGTTTCATTCAACCACCTTACCCCATTCGCAACTCCAATTAGCTGGAAACTTTGAAAGTATGGCACTCTGCTAGCTTCAAAACCATTGGACATTATTATACATATTATGACTATGATATTGAATTTTCACAGTTGTAGATGGAACGGGCCGGGTCTTTCAATGATTAAAACAAGAGTGCGGCTAGGTGCATCAGCATTATTATTGGTGCACCCAGCACTAACCACAAAAAGATAAAAATACCCCTTATAGATCAAGTTGATCCGTAAGTTAATTTTTAAAACTTATGGATCAACTTGATCTGTAAGTCTTTTACGGATCAAGTTGATCCGTAAGTTGATTTTTAAGACTTACGTTGATCCATAAGTCTTTTACGAATCAAGTTGATTTTTAAGACTTACAAATCAACTTGATCCGTAAATCTTAAAAATCAACTTATAAATCAACTTGATCCATAAGAGAAAAAATTAACAGGAACAATTTTACCATTTTCAAATAAAGCTGAGTGTACCAACAATAAAGCTGGGTGCACCTAGCAACACTCTTAAAACAAAACAACAAATGATATTTCCAGACCTACTTTTTTTTGTGGGGCTCTCATTAGTTGTCTGCGTGTCTTGTTGGAAGCAAATTAAGGTTTCACAAAAACTTCCGCGGATATTTAATTTTTCTAGAAACCAGAATCGCTTTCCACTTTTAAAAAAGAAAATATCCCCGTTTTCCCTAAATGCAATAGAATTTTATTATATAACTTTATGAATAAATAGTTCTACAAATTTTAGTATTCCTTCCTCGGTCTTAGCTGCAACTGTCATGCCTACAAAAAATAATATATGACCCTCCAAATATTAATGATATATATGGGAAAAACTACTGATACACACACATTTAAATACACGAATAAAAAAAATCAAATACAGATATGATCATACAGAAATGAAATGGCAGCAGTTGATTTTCAAGAAGAATAAAAACGAGAAAGCTAGAGAGAAAAGAGACTAATTAATAAATGGTGATTGTAAGTGTTTGTGACGTATTAAGAATTTTTTGTGTGAATATCATTAGTCTAATAATATTACTTCCGAGATTTTAATCAAAGATATATACCCTCTGTCAAAAAAAAAAAAATGAAAGATATATACCCACTGTTGATAAATATGTAGCTAGCTTTACCCTCCCAGAAGAGTGACATTGGCATGAATATTTTTTATCCACAAATTATAATTTTGGTTATGTGACATTTGGCTCCCACACTTTATCGGTCAATTTATCTATAAAAAAAAAAACACTTTATCGATCAATGCTATTGCCTAAAACCTACAGAAATTTATTTATTGGAATCAGATTAGTAGTGGTGATGAAGCGATTTGCAAGTCAGGTTATGGCTGAATTAATGTACACAACTATACCCATTCAATCACCCTTGTATATGATGATAATTTTTTATGAGCTCTGTGTGTTCGTTGACTTCTCTATTTCAACGTCTGCTATATGCATGATTGCCAATTAGTTATCTCTTTCTTCTTAAGGAATACGAAATCATCTAGAATTAATTTTGTTAAAACTTCGTACCCCATTATCCGGAGGCTCTTCGTTATGCGAAGGTATGGGGGAGGAATGTTATACGCAGCCTTACCCTTGCATATGCAAAGAGGCTGTTTCCGGACTAGAATTAATTTTGTTAGTTGCACAAAAAAAGGTTGTTGTCATGAATTTAAAAATTAGAGGATGGTTTTATTTTTTTGCTATAGGTGATTTAATTTTAGACAACTTTAAAAGGGGCAAATCAAAGTGTTGGAGAGAAAACAAAAAAATACAGTAGGTAAACAATGAATTGCGCGAGCGCAATGCAACAGAAAGTTCCTAATTAAAGTTTCAACGAACAAATAGTTGTTGGAGCTTTGGATCCGCTAGCTTAATTGATTAAGATACCATATTAAGCAAACGTTTACTTGCAGAAAGTGTGTAAGCTTTGCGTCTCAAATATAAATATAGATTTATAATGTTCTGTGACTTCAATAGTTCAATTTGAAAGCATTCACAGCGGCGTTCAAGAGAATACTCCAACAAAATCCAACTAGAAGACTAGAAGCAGCCTCCATTTCATGTGGCTGTGGGTCCCCCTCTCTATTTTTGCGTATCATGTCATTTCATATGACCAAAATGACCCTTACTAATGGGTTATTATTAGTGGCTTTCCAGAAATGTTTCTTTTTATTAAAATTTGAGGTAGAAAACATCCTTACCAACCATTTTTCTGTTAAGTAAAGTTGCAAAGCTCCCAACAACCATATCAAATCATTTTCCCCCCAACCCCCGTCCCCCCCTCCCCAAAAAAAAAAACACAAAAAACTTTAGGTTAGGAAACCTTTGCTGCAGCATGTGAAAAGGAAACATTAATGAAAATCATAGTATTATTAATATTTAATCTAAGAGTTCTTACTTACAGTAACAATTTATTAAACCTAATACTATGAGAAAATTTAAATCTTATCACTCCATAGCAATTACTTGTATATGAAAAAAGTAATTATATATTCAGAAATCAGAATCAACTCTGTTCATTAACATATAATCACACGAGTAATGAACTGTTTTACAGTATCATTCTAACAATGTGTTAACATATCATGAAAATGATGACTTTTTAAATAATCGTATTTACGGGTAAACGCTTTTAATTGCTTCAATAATCAATATTCAATATTATAGACTTTTGTAGGTAGGGACGTAGGGTTGGTAAATCAATGATAACATACAAGAGTAAAGAAAATCAATTGTTGAAGCTGTTTATATTTTTTAACCAAGTGGTAAAAGATTTAAATCTTAATTGATTCTAAAAATATTCATACATTTTTCTAACAAAGATGTGTCAATAGGTCTGAAAAAAATATATAGGGGTAAAGGGCAGAATGGTAATGAAGTAAACAAATTATATAATGTAGAGTCTGTCCCAGCTTGATTCCAACCGCGTACACCGTGTCCTTAACGAGTAGGGAGTTAGTTCCCCCCCTTGGTTCACATTTGATGTGTACTTAACTTGAAAGTGAAAACAAAAACTAATAGTAATCATTTGTCTCTTTCTCTAACACGCTACCCGACCAGAATCTCTCTCTCTCTTAGGTCTCTATACATATATATAGAAGAGAGCACCCAAAATCTTTGATCATCAGCTTAAGCACATTCATAAAGAGTTTCCATATTACTTGCAATAGCTACTCTACCATACACATACACTCCTCCTCACGTTTGAGTTTCAGCTACATTATCTAAAGCACACTTGGCATTTACATTTAGCGACAGCCACAAATATATAGTAACATCATGGGTTTGAAGAACCGTGGCGTTGGTCATAGAGCATGGAGCCTCCTGCGGGCGTCATTGTTGTGGGCACGTAAAGGTGGCTTGTTAAGGCGCAGGGTTGCCATGGAGCTGCGTCTGGTACCAAAGTACTTGAAGCGACTCGGCCACACTGCGCCGCCGCCAAGCCACATTCACTACTTTGAGCGCGAGCTCTCGTTCGACAAGACCCCCATATTCCATGTCAAGATGTACCGTCCAACCTCCATGCGCTTCCACTTGCCGCACATTCCTTGCATAAAGCCACATGTTGATTTTGACTATGACTTTAATGATGATGGCAATGTTGAATATGATACTGGAAGAAAGAGTGCCCTCATGGATGCAGGAGACAGCAGAGACCAGGAATTTTGTCATGATTATTATGAAGGATGCCAAGAGATGATGGGTTGTGGTGAGGAAGAGGAAGAGCAACAAGCAGATGCACAGGGGATAGATAAGCAAGCTGAGGAGTTCATTGCTAAATTCTATCAGCAAATGAGGCTGCAGCGCCAGATTTCTCTACTAGAATACAATGAAACACCCAGATCAGACACAAGTTGTTGAGCATGCTTCTAATATATGCAACGTGCGGGTTCACTTTTTTCTTCTTTTTCTATTGAGTTTTGATGCCATTGTCAATGGTAAAACATTGTAGTTCACGAAATGAGAGAGAGAGAGATCCATATGTACTGCCGGATGCTGTAAATACCGGGAGCTACCCTTGAGTTCTAGTATTTACATATTTTCATAGTTATAATTTCAATTAAAATACTACCGTCTACCGGGCTGCTATTCATTGTTTAATTTAAAAGAATGTGACTCATAATGCCTATGTCTACAACATCTGAAAGAATTTTTGTGAACTTATTTGAATTCTGTTGTGATAATAATTTATTAAATTATATTTCATACCCAGATTTATAATACAAATTCTGTTGTGATAATAATTTATTAAATTATTTATCTAACCACGACCAATATCTTCCACCTAGAAGAAAATAGCAAAATCCTATGCAACGTAAAAGATGAAATATAGAAATTAGATGAAATTTCTTCATCTGAATACCAACACTACAGTCGATTGCAAAAATAGAGATATAATTGTGATGAGAATAATGATACCAAATTAATTGGAGTTTTAGCTTGGCACCGATTTTTTTAAAATAAAAACTGCTTGATCCTTAGAGCTAATCCTTAAATTTTGTCATCATATTTTTTTTTCTTCGGATAGATAAATGTATAGAAAATGGAAAATGCAGATAACATAGATTCTCAGAATTTGTGACAAAATTTGAATATCATGTACGAATTTACCATCATATGTCATAATCCATAATTATAATTTTATCCTTAAACTATTTCGTCCCTTCCAAAACTTATCATTAACAAACCTTCCAAAATAATAGAACATATAGAGAACACAAGTACAAGATAAACTTGGACACATGTATATGACCTTTTGGTTTTACTTACAATTGTTGAATAAGAAAGTATAAAACCTAACAAGCGAACATAAAATGAAAAGCATCACGAAAAGATAACGAAAATGAAATCTTATTGAAAATACATGGTATTACGCCCACGGTAAGCTACACCCACCGGGAAATGTTTGACCATACCCCAAATTTATTTAACAGTGTGGCCAAGACGTGCAGATATAAGCTAAGGAAAGATAAACGCTTTTGAGCCCTACAATTTTACTATTCTAGCTGCCATGCTTGATTTCATTATCGGTCACAGGTGAAGACATACTAGTATTTGCAACCTCCTTTAAGCATCTTCTTACTATTAAATGAATATAAAAGAATTTTAATGTGAGGTTTTCTGATGATAAAACAATGAATGTGGAGGTGCAACTAATATTACTCGGCAACCAAGCTAGAGAAGCATGGGCAGCTGCACACGTACAATATTCCATGATTCTCCTTATCTCCTCCTTCAGTTCCCACTCCCTTCCCTCTCCCCAATTATCTTCCCTTTGGAGTACCAGTTTACCCTAGAAAAATATTGTAGGAGTGAGCCTTCTAGTAACAAATCGTAGATCAACTTCCATTCTGCCTACTAATATACGCTTCCAACTTTCCTGTTGCGGCCAATATGAGACCTACATGCAGCATCATAAAAAGGTAGACATAACGAAAACAGGAATTGAAGATGATGATTAAGAGTTATTTGAAATGAGAAATCTTTTAATAAGAAATTTCAAGTATCAATACACATGGAAATTGCAACACGTATTTAAACTTAAGAAAGCCTTTAGGAAGATAAGTAACCACAAGTAACATGCGTGCTTGTAAAGGTCCAAACAGACTGTCCCCATATCACACAAACTACTAACTCAACACAGATGTTGTAAATGATTTTTGATTCATTCTTTCATATGATTCATAGCATATAAAAGGAAAATTAGGGAGTCGCTACTCGCAAGTACCTAAAAACAAAGCAGATGGTCTCGCTGGCCGTGATTTGAATTCTGGATGGAATTGTGCACCTACATAGAATGGATGACTTGGAAGCTCTAAGATCTGCACAAGAAGAATTTCTAAACATCCAGAAAATAGATGCAGTGCCCATGCAGGAAACAAGTGATAAAAGAAGTGAATTCTGTGTAACAATAATATATAGAAAGTAGAAACACAAAAGCAGGATAACAAATGCAACCACATCCAATTGAAACTGAGATTCTCAACCTTGGTTCTAACTAAGTTAATATTACTTTGCATTGCAACATTACCCAAGCTAAAAACTTACCTCCATTCGTTTTCCACTTTCATCCTTCCCAACAAATTTTAGTCCAGCTTCCTCTAAAGTTCCAATAACATCTGGATTTACCTGCATAATGTCAATGTCAAATTACATAACCACCAATCTCCAAAACAGATCATGCAGTCACCAAAAAGGATATGTTCACAACCAAACCTCGTATCTATGCCGATGCCGTTCATCCACATACTCTGAATTGCCGTACCTAGCAATTAGGAACATGAAATGGGGACATATTAGAAGTTTATTAAAATTTTCCACAACACAGTTCATTATTTCAGATCCATATTCCTGCAAGATATTCGAAACAAGTTATAGTCCATCAGGAATGTGCTTTAAATCCTATTTTTCTTGTCGGGAGATGGGAGATTGTAGGTTTGAGCAGAAGGCTATAAAATGAGCTACCACTCCCCTGGAAACCTTACATCTACATTGAAGGTAAAACTGTAGAATTGAATCCCAAAGCCCTTTGATATTAGGATATTGCAAAGAAAATTCTGAACCGGTCCTAATTTTTATTGACATCAAGCCATCCCCTGATTATCAAGCACTTCAGTACTTGATGAACCACCAGACCTCGTTATTGGGGGAGGGAGGGAAGATGGGCTATTTCACTAGAGGGATACATGACCTGCTTTTTATTATTTCATTCACCATTAAAATACCACCTAGTGAGATAGCTACATCACATACAGCTTGGAAGTGATACAATTAGATGTCTGTAAGAGTGTTCTCCGAGATCCAAGCCTCATGGTACTTCCCATATGTGTCCGTGAACCCTGTTTATGACAAAGAGACATTACAAGCAAACAAAAAATAGAATAGGGAAAAGGGGGAGGAAGTAGGACATTTACATACCTCTGGCATGAAAATCACAACAGGATTTGGTGTTTGGGCATCAAACTCTACACTGTTTGCTCTTTCCCAACCCAAAACCTAATAATAAATGTTAAATTACAATAATAAAAGCATGTAGTTAGAAGAACCAAGCATGACAAACAGAAATGTTACTTACTGATCTAGCAAACTCAATTACAGAAATTTGCATTCCCAGGCAAATCCCCAGGTAAGGAATATTGTTTTCTCTTGCATATTTGGCAGCTAGCATCATACCTCTCACACCACGATCTCCAAATCCCCCAGGAACCAAAACACAAGCTGCACTCTGCAAGTTTCAATTTCACAAAAATGGCCGTGGTTACAAATTCAAAAGCAACACATTTCCTTACACTGTATGAATCCAATTTCAAAGATAGGCCAAGCCAACAGTTCCTCCATAGATAATAAACACAGAAAACATGTCATTTTTTCCTGAACTAAAATCTAGCAGGATCACATCACATTATCTAAAAAGCCAAGTCTTACCTTCAAAGTCTTCCAGGCCGCAGCATGTGCTTCTGGTGTCTGAGTAAAACCACAAAAATAAAATTAGCCTTACATGAGTGACATCCTTCAAAGTGACAAGTAACCTATTTTTTTCAGATGCAGTTTGAAAGAAAACATTACTGATTCTGCACTGTCATCTTCAAGGTCAGAAGCTGCAATCCAGTCAATTGATGGCTTGAAAGAGCGTGCAACACAAGCATGCAGAAGAGCCTGTAAACAATCAGGCATTATAAAATATAAAAAAAACAAATAAATACATGATAAAATTATGCAGTGCCTTTCAATAATATAACACCTGTAGTGACTTACAACAAATGACTGCCAAAAAATCATGTGTCAAATAAAAAAACCACCATGCTACAATGAAAGTGGGTTGATGCTCCAAAATTTTTGTTTATACTTTTCATTGTATAAAACATAAAGCATGCTATCAATAGGAAATAGAAGTTTTAAGGATTTAGTAAAAAAGTGAAATTCAGATGATTGCTCGTGAAAATGGCAGTAGATTTATGGAGATGATTACTCAAAATTTCCATAAAATATACTGTCATCCTGCTATTCTAGTAATAAACATTAAAAGAAAGATACAACACACCTTTACAACAGATAAATATGAATCTGTTAGACCCACATACTTTCCCACCATTGCAATCCTCACCTGCAAATTTCAAAGTGTTTTCATGCTAATGCACAATTATAATATAATAAATTCGGAAAAAGCATTGCAAACTAATATTATATACTAACAGATTCAGTAAGATTATCATAGGTCTCAGCCATCTCTGTCCACTGCTGTAAATCAGGAGGTGTAGCTTGGCTGAAAAAGAATTTACAAATGAAGTAGACTATTATCATAGTATCACTATATTTTTCAGAAAAAAGAAACAAGTACAATATGTCCAGCATGCCTAAGTATGATAAACAATATTCAGAATGATGAAATATATTGTCTCACTCAAGTTATGAAGGAGGATGGCAAGGGGGGTCATTTAAGCATTCATAAGATTACAGTGTACTGTTCATGCAACTAATGCGCGACAGCTGTTGAGTATTGACACTTCATGTTATTGTAGTAGCATTACTTTATCAAGGGGTTTGACTTTGAAGGCTACAGAAGAGAAGAATATCAATAAGTTTTCCAGTAAATGGGTTTTCTTTCCCTTGTTAAACTAAAAGACAACAGTTTTTCTATGTTTTAGATCTCTTCTGCTCATGCTTTCTCTCTCAATATCTTGAGCATTGCAGATTCTATCCCACAGATTTTGTCCAAAATCATTGGACCAGAGCTAGGTCCAATCCATATCAGTTATGGTAGCACTTAGTGCAAGAGTTCTTGGGCTTACCCAAGCTCAAGAGGTAACATAGATATAAAGAATGATGGAGTTGCCTACACAAGAGGTAGAAACGTGTATAGAAATCAACTCAGAGCTCACGTGAAGATACCAAAAGGTGATCCCAATTCTATAGCCAATGGGGAAGGAGGTCTAGAGGATAAGACATTGTAGATTGGAATTCTCCTCCAATCCATGATGCACAACCAGATGACATTCAAGAAGATAGGCAAGCTGAAATTATTGAGGAAGAAAAAAGGATATTCATGTCCATCCATCTTTTAGTAGATGAAGAGCATAGTGAAGACAGTTACCCTCATTTGGTCATTCAAGACATTACCTAAATTGGTAGAACTGGTTATGTAATGAATGCTTTCAAATTGATGCAATTATTTTGAAGACCAGAGATCTTTCAGGATATTGATTGCATGGGTTTGATGTGTTGCATTCAGATTTTGCTCAAAAAAATTTAGTTAGTTCAAACCGCTAAAAGATTCCAACATATATTAATTGCAATTTCTCAGAAACATAGATAACAAGCTAGGAAAGAAATTCAAGATCTTTACATATTCAAAATATCCTTTTACAACGATTGGACAAGTTTAAGATCAGCCTGAAAACCATAAGACCAAGTGTTTTTCAAGCCAAGGGGAACAGATGGCAAACAAATGAGGTAAATTAAAATTTACTGTTGAATTACTGTTGACTTTGAGGAATTCTACCGTGTTTTTTTGAGCATTCTTTTTAACACACCATAATTAGATCACATCTCAGATTAGATCAATAATTCAAAGGCAATTTCTAGAGCAGGTGTTACTGTTTAGATAGCTGTAGCATAAGTACTGTTCAGGACTTCAGGCACTGTAACATGGTACCATGGCAGCATTATTTTAAATTCTATTTATGCCCTTTAAATACTTTTGGTTCAAGATGCCTTCGGCAATTAGACTTCTAAGGATAAATAATTATTTTATTAAAAATTGTTTTTAAAAAAAGGGCTGTGTTTTTTTTAATTAGGATTCGCCCCAGTCAAAGTTTGAAGACTGTAACATTATCAATTGATCAAATTACATAATAAATTGAGAGTTTTCTTCTATTTTCCTTTATCAAGAACTCACCTGAGTAAGTTAAGCTGATGCAGAATTGAATGGTGAGCATTTTGGTTCTGAAAAAAGTGGCCAATCATAAAGAAAACATTTACACAAAATACAAACAAAAGAAGCCAAGCTTCAAACGAACCAAAAATTTATTAGAGACCCACTCTCAGTAACAGGGGAATGTGCCAAATGTTTGGTACATCATGGATGTTCAGAATATTCTCAACCTGTGAAAAAATACAGAAAATATAGATCAATAACTAATAAACAAAACTTTGTCAGACAACAACTGAGCTCAGTTCACCAACTTACTGGAACATGGCAAAACTTTGAGAGTTTTTCCTTAGTGCTTTCTAGAAGAGGCTGCCATATTCAAGAACAGAGTATTTCAGCTGCTAATATGACCAAACTAGCTAGCATCAAAGATACAACAGTGAAAAGTTAAAACAGAAGGAAACAAGTATAAATCAATAACTCCCTTGACTTAAATAAAGAAAAGAATAGTACAGTGTGCATGCTAAGATTAAGCGAGCAAGATCTTTTATGCACTGCTATTACCAAAAGACTCTGGAGCAAACATTATAACACAAAGGTGCCAAAATGGCAGAACAATATACCTCAGCAGAGCGACTTGTTAAAAGATGAGGTGTCAATCCCAATGCTCGCAGCTCCCTGACACTATGTTGTGTAGGCTTTGTTTTCTGGAAGCAGAATATTGCATTCAAAATGAGAAAAATAAAATAAATCAATTTAAACTAAGTCTGAAACAGTAATCCACAAGTAATTAAGTAGTACTTGCTCGCCCACTACACCCAACACTGGTATCAAGCTAACATGGATGAGACAGAAGTTATCAGGCCCTGAGAAGAAATCATGAGAATAAAAACATAAAAATTTGTATTCTCGCTAACATTTAATCACCAAGACAGAAAAAACATCCACAAAAAATTGACAGACAAAAAAATATCAATGAACAACTTTATTGAAACAGACAGCAAGGAATTATGCAATACCACAACAGCAATCTCCATTAATGAATTATGCTGACACGATACGGTACTGATGATACATAAATGAACTACCACCATATTGATCAGTTTGCATAGAGATGATATCTAGCACGGCCAAGCTCATATCTACTTGAGTATACTCAGATTGTTATCTATATTACTTACCTTCAATATTAGGGTGATTACGGGAATTTAAAAAAAAAGATATAAAATGGTTTCCTCGTCAAACATGAGAGGGCAATTAACAGAAATTCTAAAGTGATAAATAAATTTTGACAAAACTATACAGATCACTGTTAGTTTAAAAGCAAAATATTATGTTGTCATACCTACTTGAAAGGACAATTGCCGTAGAGCCTCAATAAACGGCATAGATTCAATATCACCTGTAGAAAGACAGGTACGTTTTCACATTATTGATTGAAGCGGATAATGCAGCTTCAACAGAGCCATAATCCCTGAGTAAAAATCTTACCCACAGTGCCTCCCAGCTCAATCACACAAACATCTGCAGGGCCCTCCTTTCCATCCACGGGAATCACAGCAACCGACTCAATCCAATCTTTAATAGCATCAGTGATGTGCGGGACCACCTACTTTAAAACACCAATACCTCATCAAACCAGTCTTTATTATCCACAGTCCCACATAATAAAATAAATATCTAGCAACAAGAGGTAAATGGCATACGTGCGGTATATCACCTGAACAGTTTTCCCGAGATAATCGCCTTTACGTTCCTTCTCAAGAACAGACTAGTCATATGAAATGAAAACAAACACAACGGTTAAGCCACGAGAGCAAAATCACTTTCCAGCACACTATTTTACTATTCACTAGGGAGTTCCATATTCCATATCCATTACAGACATAAAGCAAAGCGAAGCAAAAGCAAGCAAGCACCTGGTAAATTTTTCCAGTGGTGATGTTGTTATCTTTGGTAAGCGTGACATCGAGGAAGCGCTCGTAATTTCCCAAATCCAAATCAACCTATCACCGAGGAGTCAAAATATAATATATAAAAGTCAATTCGGCGCCACCTCGGTAACGTTAAAATTAAAGCATGCAGAGGTATAACTAAAAAAAATAAAAATACGGGAAGAAGGAAACGAACCTCTCCGCCGTCGTCGAGAACGAAAACCTCACCGTGCTCGAAGGGAGACATGGTGCCAGCGTCGATGTTCAAGTACGGATCTGCATGAAAGTTGAAAGTTACTGCAAGTCGGTGTAGGGAAAAAGGAAGAAGAGAGAAGAAATTGAGAGAAAGAGAGAACCGATTTTGATGGAAGTGACGCGAAGGCCACAAGCTTTGAGCACGACGCCTATGCTGCTGGCGGTGACGCCCTTGCCGAGGCCACTGACCACTCCGCCGCTGATGATCACGTATTTCATTGTGAAACGAGCGGGAAGGAAGGTCCAAAGGCAATTTTAAAAACCTAAGGGGAAAAAAGGCTCCTCTCAATGCAAGTCTCAACCTCTTCGATTTTGGACTTCTAGCTTCCGCCTGCTACTGTCCAACTTGCAGCTTTAGTACACAACAGACATGATGTTGCTCTTTGTGGTAACAAAATCATTTCTTTTATATATAAAATAAAAAGTTAATGCTTTTTTATGCTACATCTATCGATTTTCACTTAAATACTTAATTTGCAAAAAAAAAAGAACAAAACTAATAAATAATAAAATAAGATGAAATTTAAATTTTTATACCTTATTTTAAAGTCAAATATTTTTTCTTATTTCACTTTTCTTTTTTACTTTCTTGAATGATATTTTAATGAATTTAAGATCTTACTTACTTAAATGGTTGTTGAAGATCAGTTCTACTTTAAGGAATATTTTATTAGTAAAAAATTAATGTTTTATTAGGATTATATTATTATATTTAACTTTTCTTAAAAATAACTTCTTTCGATTTTTTTTCATTTGTTGTATGTATTCATTTCGCTCTCTTCTTTTATTTTTATTTTTTTTTAGGTATTTCTTCTTTACATACGTGGATTTAATTTCTTTTGTAGTGCCAAATTTTATTTGGTGAGTAGCCATCTTAGTGAGATTCTATTACACTTAAATTGAGTAAAATTATTTACTCCTATGATTTAGACTTATTGAATATTTTCTTTAGTAAATGTATATGAACTATTTCAACGTGTTGTTGACATTCTATTTAATAGGACTATTAGAAGTGTCTATTAATTTTAATCCTACTACTTTTTTTATGCTTTAATCCTACTACTTTTTTTATGCTTTAATTCTACTACTCTAATCGTCTACTCTCTTTCTTATTGTTGTTGAAAAGTCATCTCTTTTTTTTGGTTACATATGAGAAACGTTGAAAAGTCATCTACGCTTCATATATATCTATATATAATAAATGAAAAATAGATGTTTAGCGTTACGATTTAAAAAAAAAATCAAATTATGCTTTGAGAAAAAAAAAATTTTTTGTAATTTGCATATAAAAACCATAACTGAAAAATCTCTACGGAATTTTTTTTTTAAAAACAGTTAAACTTATTTCTTTGGGTTCTTTTTCTTTGATTTATTTATCGCACATCTCTAGTAATAAAAGGACCCATGTCAATTTTAGTCGATTAGTGCCTTAAAGTCATCTACTTTTTTTGTTACTATGTTAAGTCATCTTACCTTTTTTGGTTATTATGTTAAAGTCATCTTCCCATAAAAAGGTAGGAAACTTGTTTATATTATTTTGTTTCATGAAACTCATGAAAATATTCACTTTATTTTGTTTCATGCCCTCCAGCAAGCATTATTTTGTTTTTTTCAATGAATTAATTAAAATATATATATAAATATAAGCACCCCTTTTACTTTCATGGGCCAATGTAATTTCTAACGAATCAAACGAAATAACTTTAGGGCGATTCGCTTACCTTCTTTTCTTTTTCCCCACAATGATTTTTTAATGGGAGTGATCAAGATATTCCCTTTGTATACTAAGACCCCTAACCCTAACTGCTTATTGGAGGAAAAAGCCTGGTCAAGCATTTTTTTTTTTCTTTTATTTATAACTAGAATTGTGATTGATCACCATTCATTCTCAGATATATATACTAGTACTTTTTCTCCCCACCAGATGGAAAAGGTGCTTTGTTGTCATCTTTTCCCTTTCTTTATTCGTCCTCAAGAGAATCATATTCAATATGTTATGTGGTCTCACCCAAGGGCATTTTCCTCCCTCTTTATTCAAATATTTTGTTGTTGGGGTTGTCTGTCCTTCTCGTGAGTTTAATTATCGAACTTAATTTATTAAGTAAATCAAATAAATTTAAATTTGATTTTATGATCGATCAAGTTTTATGAAACATTAGAGATTTGCAGATAATTTCTGAAAATGTACATATAATTACTTTTAAAAAATATTCTTATTTAAAAATCATAGTTATCTATTTTTTGCATTTAAATTTTCTTTATTCTATTTATCTTCTAACTTTCGTATTTTCAAACCTAAAAATATTTATTAAATATTAAATTGATAAACTTCAAAACATTTCAAGAAAAAATTAATTGGAAAAATAATTATTATTAAATTATAAATAAAATGAACAAAATTAACTAAAAAAAACTTTTAAAGAAGTTGAGCTTTTAATTTGGTTGGTCTAAATAAATGGGTAAATTTTATGTTTTGATTTTCTTTAGCTAAATGATTTTTTAGTTTTTTATTAATTTAATTTTTTATCTTTTAAAAAATTTATTTTAGTCCCTTCTTCTCCGATTTGTCTCCAATTTTTTGGCCTCTAAACCCTAACTTCCTTAAGTTCCACTACACCATTTGCATCCTCTCCAGTCGTCTCACCCTTTCCATCTCCCCTGATAGCTAGCGTCACCGTCGCCGATTCCATCAAGCCCACCTCGCATCATCTCTAGTATCGAATGAAATGACAACGACGATGGAGTTACGCATCCTGATGCAATAACCACCAACGAGAAAAAAAAAAAAAAAAAGTCTTTGTTGTAGACTTTAACGGTGAGGAAATTTTTTTAAAAAATTTAATCCCTGTATATACATATAAATAAGTTATGCAATAAGTTTAAAAATCATAAAGAAATAATACAATCAAACAAGTTTTCTTTTTTTTATTTGTGAAAATAATTTTTAAAAACAAATTTAACAAACAATTTTTAGTTTTCATGTTATCATAATTGTGCAATTATTTTCTCATCTCTAGAATAATTTTCAAAACAAAATTGCCAAATAGATTTTTCTTTAACTCTTCTAAAAACAGTTTTTTTAGAATTGATTGGCAACATAGCAGTTTTAAAAACTAAACAGCAAAATGACATTTAGTTAAATTAGGGTAGGTTTAGTTTGTATTTTTATTTTTATTTTTTAAAATCTATTCAAAAGATTAAAATTCTGAAAATATATATTTGATTTGATTTTTTATTTTTTATTTTCAAGAAATAAAAATACTTTCAATTTTTAATTTATTTTAGAAAATATTTTTACTGAAAATATTTTTAAAATTCCAACAAAATACATTTAATCACAATTTTTTTATTTACAATAAAAATAAAAATAGAAAACAGTTAAATCAAAGATTCCTTATTTTTTCATGTAGTAAAATGTGTGTCAGAGATTTTGTTTAAGAAAACTGTTTGGTAACACGTGTCAGGAACAAGGCGCGGGTCTACGATCATAGACAACGCCGAAGAAACCATGTTACATCTCCCCTCTGATCGTTTTTTCTGAGGCCGAAAAAGCAAACTAACTCTGATACTGCTGTGTTTCACTGCCAATGACGGAAGACGGAAAGGGAAGCCGAAGCCATCTCTGCACAACAAATTAGGGTTTCAACATTGAGCAGTCCCTTTTTCTTCACCAAAGAGAAAGCCTTGGTTTAGATGAGTTGGTCTCAACAATGGGTTCTGATTCCAATTTGGGAGGGTCGCCCTCAGCATCTTCGCCCAGTGCCAAGCGCACCAGAGATCCCGAAGAGGAAGTTTATCTCGACAATCTTCGCTCTCACAAGCGTTACCTAAGCGAGGTTACACACACCATTATCTAATTTCCCCCTCTTTTGTCGTTTTATTATTACTTTGTTTATTTTATTGTTTTAACTGTAACCTACCTTCTTAATTGTTTTTGTTTATTTGTTTGTTCTATAAGTTAGAGTTTTTAATCATTTTGCAATTGTTTTTGTGAAATGGCCCGTCATGGGAATTCCGTCTTTCGGCTTTTATAACTTTTTTTTTTTTGGTTTCATCAGCTAATACATGTTTGTGAATCTCGATTTATTTTATGAATAATTGCCTTTTTTATTAAGTGGTATTTTTTGTTTAAACTTGAGGGACTTGGCTTGAGGGCCTTTTTGCAAATTAGGCATTACTTGTTTGCATAACTGAGTTGAATCACAATTTCTAAAGGTGCATTTTTTTTTTGTTAGAACTTATGCTTGCTTTGATCATATAGATCTTTGATTGAATTGATACCGTGTGATATTACAATTTTCTTTTCATGTATGCTTTTGTTGCAATCAAATGAAATTAACTATGATTAAATTAGAGTAACTTAATCTATTGTTCCTGTGCCCCAGATAATGGCATCCAGTCTCAACGGATTGACAGTTGGAGACTCACTTCCTGATAATCTCATGGAATCTCCAGCAAGGTCTGAAAGCATGTTCTCTTTCAGGTAAAATCTTGGTCACTTTTCTCGTGTAAATATTGTTCACATTTTGGAGGTTTATAAACTGATATTTCCTAGGATGAGGTTTATTTTGTTGCATTTCTGCATTTAGATATTGAAACAGAAATTTGCTCATACATTGCACAAGTTCTATTCAATATCCAATATCCAATATCCATTGGATATTGAATAGAACTCGTCCAATGTATGAGCTAAATTCTAAATGCTCATGGAATGAGTTATTTCCAGTTGCATTATTACAATTAATATGCATGTTTTGGTTTGGCAGTGTAGGTTGGCTTTTGAAATCTTGTGTAAATTATACTCTTTTTATCTTCCTCATTACTTTTTGTGATTCTTCTTCTCCTTTATACGTGAGAGTTGGGTTAAATTTCTCAAAATCATGATTGTAGCCATTGAAAGATATGACAGATAGATCTGTTGGTAGCTCTAATTGCAGCTGCAGAGTCTGAAAACTATTTTCACCTGTATTGATGCATGACATTATGCTTTATTAATTTTTTTGGTGGGTTGGTGGTGGAAAATCAAGTAGTTTTGATGTGTGCAAGTGTTGAGAACGATGATCCCTTTGCTATTCCAGAATAAAATAGGATTTACTAAAATCTTCCTCATTATGGTTTTCTTTGCAAAGAAACTCCAAACCTGAAGTAGGTAGAAGGCCTTTATTAGTGTCTAGTCATTGGTCATATGAACACTGACACTTTCACTCATCATTTTCCCTCATGCAAACCTATTATATATCCACTAGCCTGAAAAACTCTATCTTTGGTTTTTTGGGGTTTACATTGTCATGTCTTATTTGGTAATATTAATCGCTTGATTGATACCCCTTAAACATAACCTTGTAGAATGTAACTCACTAGTGTGCTTCTTATTTACCATTATGTGGACTATTTGATGTGAAATATCAAACATGAAGTAATGGCGAGCAGGAGTAGTAACTAGAATTCACAACCAATTACTTTCTAGCCATTGCAACTGTTACTGGTCTTGGATTGGTAAAAGTTGGTGCGGCCTAGATTCAGATGTATATCTAATTACCCCCCCACCCCCCATCTCATGATAAATAGGTACTCAACCAGTGGATCTTAGGTTCAAAAAAATAAAAATACAAATATATCTGAGAGTGATGCAAGACTGTTTTTATTTTGTGGGGGAGGGGGAGACAGATTGAGCAAGCAAGTAGCTCTAGTTTGCAGAGTTTTGAATAGATTTCTTTGGCAATTTTGGCGAAATTCCAGCTGTGTGTCAACTGTGAAGTGGCTTTGGTCATAGAGCTGTTGCTTGATTTCTCTTTCAGTATATTTACCATAAGCATATTTCCCTGTCTTGATATGATTCAAAATCTATTGTAAATAAGTTTAAATATATACACACGTAAAAATCCACATGTATGATAAAAAAAATGTTGCTAACTCTACGTATTTGTTGTTTCATATCCTATATGTTTGATAAATTGCTACTTTCCATATGTATAAGACATGAAATAACATATATGTAGAGTCAACTTTCCATAATAACTCTACGTATTTTATTTTTATAGAATGATATACCGTTAATGCCATAAATTCATAATTTAACATAATCAACATGTCCAACACATGAAATTACATATTATCATGTCAAATGTTGAAAATACTACTAGTATCTTAGTGCTTGGTAGGGTTAAGGAAAGAATCAAATTTTATATGGGGGTATAACAAGGGATGCAATATAAAGTGTATTAACCTGAGATTCGGTTTGATTTTAAGAATAGGAAGCGAAAATTGCACTAAACCAAAATTTAAAAAAAAAAAGGTGGTTTTATGGTTTTTTATTATTTTTTTGGATTAATTTGGCATTTTAAAACAGTATAATTTGGTTTTAAACACCCTTAACACCAACATTGAACTGCAAGCAATCTTATGTTATAATAAATGAGTTTTATTCTCCAATGATTAGCAAATGTTTCCAATAATTGCATTTCTTTTTGTTGAATTTATTTTCAGAGATGATATGTCTTTACAATATTCACCGATGTCAGAAGATTCAGATGACCTAAGGTTTTGCGAGACCCCTGTGCACAGTTGCTCATCCCAACCGGACAGTCTTCCCAGTAGTCCAGTTTCTCCACACAGGTACCAAAGACCACAGAATGCATTGCCTTCAGCACCTTCTTCAAGTTCAAATGCCTCTTATGGCTCCACCATTGCTTGCCCCCAGCCTCGTCAGCGAGGGTCGGATTCTGAAGGCCGCTTCCCATCATCCCCAAGTGATATATGCCACTCAGCTGACTTGAGAAGAGCTGCACTTCTAAGATCTGTGCAGATGAGAACACAGCCTCCTGGCCCTGCATCTTTGGACCTGCCTTTTGTTTCTAACCAAGAGTCTGCTCCTAACATAGATCCTGAGGAAAGATCTTGCTCATATATGAAATCTCTGGTTGACGAGAGAGAGTATTGAGAGTTCATCAATGGGTATTCCGTAACCCCGATTTCAACCTTGGTCATGGTATTACGCCGTGCAGGTCTTAATGTGTTTGGAAGGTTAACTTGCTATATTGGAGAATTGTCTCAGTATCACTATCCAGCGTCTCCTAGTACGAGATGGTTGCTTGTGTTAGTCTTGGTCTTGTTTATGGGATTTTGTTCCTCCAGCTGCTCTCTAGTAAATTATGCGTACAGTCCTGTGCCTCCGGAATTTTACTTTATTATAATTTTCATTCGAGATAGTTGATTATTGCGTTCATTTCTTATAATTTATAGGCTTAAACAACTTTTAAGTCCATATAATATAATATAATTTTTATTTTTAGTCCTTCATATATTAAAAATTATGTTCTAGATTTTTGTTATCAATAAGTTAAGTTATGACATGACATCATTTTCATGCCTCTTCCAGCATATATATATATATATATATATATATATACGGCTACCATCAAATAACGAACGAAACACATGGTATAAAGACAAAAGCTATCGTCTCCCAAAATTTTAAACCGCTCAGGTAGACTACAATGGGGAGAAGAATCGTAAGTTCGGAATTTTTAACCCCAAAAGCGCCATGCAAGATAAGGTCAATAGTACAGACTCAAATTAAGCACTACAAGTATCCACGTTGAATATCTCCCAGCATTTTCGATATCAAAGTCAAACAATCATCAGGAGCTGCGATTGATCACGAGCTTCCATGAGAGATGGTTAATGATGCACCAAAAAGTCAAGCCGCATATGTCGACAAGATATTTTTCTTTAGAGTTAACTCGTCGGCCTTGGCAGGACTAATGGACTGCATCAATCAATCAATCAACATAGGCAAGTGAGTAGCACGATTATGCATTCAATTCTTAATCTCACTTTACAACCAAATAATTGAAATTTACCACAAAAAAAGAATATTCATAATTATTTCACGAGTGAGTAAAACTTTCAAGGTTTGCTTCGACTGAAAGAGAATATTACCTTGTCAAGTATGCGCTGTAGGCGCTGGATTTCGTTCTTAGCATAATCAGAACCTTTTTCCAAGTAATTCTTGGCAGCTTTCAAGTAAATCTTCCCGTGCCTAATGATAAAAAAAAAAGGATTAGTAGATTACCGCATCTAGTTTCTTATTTTGGGCAAAGATTGCAGAACATATGCAACACAACAATGCAAATTAAACTATTCTCAAGTGACATAACTAAAAGCAAATGTTCTAGAAGGATGATGTTTATTTAAGTTACCTTGAGGCAGAACCCTTCAGCTTCTCAACTTCCTCTTCCATTCGGGTAAACACGAATTTCTTCTCTTCATCGCTGGCAGCTACAAACTCCTTAACCAAGACATCCAAGCTTTCTACTATACCAGCCTGTACAGAAAATATCAAATGTATGAATAAGACACCAACTGCAACAATTTTAACTTTCATCCCCGACCACAAAATAAAATAAAACAAAACTCTAGCTTCTCTTTGATGTCATTTCACTAACTTGGGAAGTAAGTTGTCCTTTTACATCTCGACTTGTTCCAGATTTCTCATTGATAAAAGCCACAAAGTCATCCAAGTCTCTTCCACCTCCGTACTCTTCACCAGCTTTGTTGCCCTTTGGGAAGAACTTCAAGGTAGGAAATCCACTCACATCATACCTGCATAAATATTATTCCAGCAAACTTCAATTATTTATCATGTTGTAATATTCCATCTTTATCCTCTTCGCTGGATTTTTTGTTTTCTTAACCACCGTAATCACATTAGTTATGTAGTATCATTTATTAGCAGTATTAACACATTCATCTGTTTCAGTTCTTATATTATTTTGTCTTGTTGCTATATTCTATAAAATCCCATATCTGAATTACACAGAAATATAGTCCCTGAACAGGTAATGATTCATATATTCCATCACATTATGACTCGAAAAGAAGACAACTATGAATAAGCACTATGCAACGTGGACATCTATCAGTCTAGGGCCTCTAAAAACAATTTTACTTCTCCTGGCCTTCACCTGTAAAGTTTGATTCACTCAGAACAAACACAACTACTTCATATCAGGTAAATAAAACTCACTTTTCAGCCAGATCCTTATATTTATCAGCATCCAGATTTGCAATTACTACATCTTCCTCCAATTTAAATGCTGTGGCAACTTTCTCGTAAGTCTGAAGGAAAAAAAGAGCATAGTCAGGTTTCACATTATTGGTTTTACAAAAATTAACAACCCCGACCTTAAAGTGATAACAAGAAATCCTCAAAGATATACTTACAGGAGCAAGACTTTTGCAATGTCCACACCTAGCAGAATCACAAAATTTATTAGATCTAGCAGTATGAGTGTTTTCACAATACTCAGTGTGTAATGTAAAACTAAGTTTTACCAAATTTTAGTCCAAACCACAACATGAATTGAAGACAAAAATAGAAACAATACGAAAATTATTAGTCAGTACCAGGGTGCATAAAACTCAACCAAGACATCTTTGGTTTCATCTAAGACAACCTCATTAAAATTTTCAGATGTAAGCACCACTACATTGGAAGGAGCTGTAGCAATCTTCACATTTGTTCCTGCGAGCAAATCTCATAGTCAGGAAATCCCATTAAAATTGCAAGCCAAAAGCACATAATAGAAGACAAAGGGAAAACCAAATTGTATTGATGCCTATCCTCAACATCACCATAACTAAAAATTATAGGGAAACTCGGAAAGTGTGTAGACAGTGATGTTCATGTAAGATATGAATGAAACCAAAAAGTTTAGTGGCTTGGTAACATCTTTCCTACATAAAATATTTTTCCTTTTTTTCAAAAGCTGGTGCAAGATGGCTAATTTCTGATATGTCCAATTCAAGATAATACATTCCCTCAGAAGTTACACAAACATGTTAATATCACAATGCCTTCACCTTCAAGAAATTAAAGCACAAGGTTTCAAAAGCTCAAGCAGTACCTCCTTCCGTATTTACAAACTCAGCAAGTGAATCAGCAGTGCGTGGCCCTTCATACCTATGGGAATTTTCCAAAATCAAGTATTGAATGCAAAAGGAATGATAAATGTGAAATGACAGGTAAATAACTATGAATTAAGATATAAAATTGTGTCAATGTTATATTCCAATAGACAAAAATCTCCTCACTTTTTGGGTTCAAGAGATCCTTTTGGAAACCACTGAATTGTTGGGTACCCAGAGACTCCATATTTGCTGCACAAACTCTTGTGCTCATCACAGTCAACCTACATTACATTAAAAATTAAGCTGTCAATTTAATGGGTAATGAAATTACTGAATCCTCACTGAGAAAGGTAAAATGGAAATAATAAAAACATACAGGCACAAGAAATCTGAGTACATTCACAAAGTGTCACTTTTTTGTGGATAACCCCCCCCCCCCCCCCCCCCCTAGCTAGTTTAAGATATAGGAAGGAGGGAGGAGATATCATTAAGTAAGAAGAAAACTAAGAGTTCAACAACGGGGGAAAGATGATCTGAATGCGCTATAGTAAATTTTAAAGTTGTAGCATAAACTTCTTCATCATGAAGGCAGGTATATAACATGAACATGCTCCACACCACACTAAGAGAGGGATTATCAATAAAATAAAGTACACAAACAATCATAAATACATAGAATGCCTGAAACTTAAAAAATACCACAAAAAAAATATAAAGTAAACAGAAAAATTGTAAAACATTATTCGAAATTTTGAAAGAAACACCAAGGTGCTGACCTTGCCGATTAAAACAGATTTGGCTTTCTTGAAGCTGCTACCAAGCTTTTCATATTCTGGAGCAAGCTTTTTGCAGTGTCCACACCTATTACAACAAAGAGGAAGTGATCGTAAACATAATGACATATTAGTGTACATACTAATATAAGGAAGTTACTTAGTAATTACTACAATGAATAGGTTAAGCTCATGAAATTTTGGAACACAGAATGATTGATCAAGACTTTTGTTTTGGAGTTTTGGACTGGATTTCTACTCATAAAGTTTTTGATGATATGATGTTTGGGAGTGAAGTTTAACTTGTTTGAAGGAATAGTAGTTAGTTGTTTTCCCGTTTTACCCCTTTTCTTTTTTCTGGAAGCACATTGGGTTAGGCATAGAACTGAGGCTTGGAATTAGAATTTTAGTTATGATGTTTGCAAGTCATTTTAGAAATGGAACCACAATTCAAAGACCAATTCCATGGAATTATAACACAACTAAAATTAACCCTTCCCAACTTCTAATTATAACACAACTAAAATTAATCCTTCCCAACTTCTAATCCTTACCCTTTGAATCACAATTCATAACTTCACTCTCGAAGTTGCAATAGCTCTCCTTGTTTTTGTTCCTCCTGCTTCCATCCCAGCACCTCTACTGCCATCCTCACCTCATTGTCACCACTCACCTCACCGCCACTACCACGGTACTACCACCACCATCGTGACTACCACCACCATCGTGACTACCACCTATGGATCTTTTCTTCTTTCCCACTCAAAGCCGACATTACCCCACCAATGACTACCCTTACTCAAAGGTGCCAAAATGAAAATGGACTCAACTATAATTATATGCTCTAATTTTTTGCATAACCCAAACATAAGAATTATGACAATGAACCAGTTTCAATTATGACAAGATTGGAATTGAATTTACAATTTTAAACTACAATTGCAACTTGACGTGCCAAACGGATACCAAAAGTTTCTATTGTTATGTCTTTGTGTTTCTTTACAACTCTCAATGTCAACGATAAAGAGGATGACAGTTTAATTCTCACAAATTATAGTAAGCTTAATTGTACCTTTTAGTCCCTTTACTTTAATTAGAGGGATATTATTCTCTAATTATTTGATAAAAGGAATCAAAGATTATAGTCAACCCGCAATACATTAAAAATTAAATAAAGAACAATAATAGTTTTAATTTAATTTATTAATTACAAAAATAAGTTCATGATGAGAGGGACAAACTAAACTAGTGACATTAAACTACCCTAGTAAACAAAATCTAGACGAACTAAATTGCACCAAAAGTAAAAAAACGGCATCGTATTGTATCGTCTACAACAAGAAGTCATTAAGTACAAATCAACAGAAGGTAAAACGACAAGTTGAAGTGTTAAACGCAAAGAACACATGCGATCGATCGGAATAAAACTAGAAAGGAAAAACATCAGAATCGGTTAATAATAAACCCTACCTGATAACGATTTCAAAAAATCAAAGTAACGATGGAATAAGAAATAGTTGATAGAAACAGAGAGAAAGAGATCGAGAAGATTGGTAAGTTACCAAGGAGCATAGAACTCAACGAGAGCTCCTCTGTCCTGACCAACTTCCTTCTCGAAGTTATCTTCAGAGAGCACAACGACGTCGTCTGCTGAGGCCGATAGGAAAAGCAGAACAAACGCGAACGCTCCCAACGCTATTCTCCTGCTCCAGATCTGATACATCTCCATCTTCTTCTTCTCGGTTTCAGCTCAACTGCTACGGCACATGCGGGATTTTATAGGAAACCTGTTTCGGTGTAGAGTTTTCGTTCCTCCGTTTCGGTCACGTGGCTTCGTTTTATTGCATCGCTTGTCGTTAAAGTCATCGTTGGCCTATGCATTTCTCGCGGTGCTACCACGTCATACTAGCTTCTTACCTATGACGCCTCGTTGTTGACATGGCAACCGATGAGAGGAACACAGTGTCAATAGCCAGAGTATCAAAGCAACGTGTAAAGGGCGTGTTGTACTCGAACAAATCTACGTATGTATATACACTAATACACATAATGTAATGCAGCACAGTGCATTTTTTTTTTTTGACTAACATGTAAGGTGACTTTGTTTAGGCTTAAAATAAATTATTTATTTATAAGTGATTTTACAAAAGCTTAATTCTCATTTATGTTTGGTTACAATTATAAAAAAAGGTATTTTTTTTAATTAAAAGTGATTGGTAACTTGTTTGAGTATGTGAAGTAAATAAATGTTCTTTTATTCCAAAATTAAATAAAAGACTTGTAAGCACTTACGAAATAAACATGTATAGTAAAAATCACTTTTTTTATACATGCATCATATGTCTATTTTTTAACTAAAAACGATATTCAAATATGAATAATAGATAAATAATAATTCCAAATATTATTTTTTTAAACCTAACAGTCATGTTATTATAGTATTTTATTAATAAAATGTTTTCAAATTTTGGTCATTAGTATTGGTTCTACACATGAACTTACACTAGAGTTTATTAATAACATTTATTATTATAATTTTATTTTAAAAATTAATTCACAGAAAATCAATAATGTGTATATTAAAAATATTTATTATATTTTTTCTACAAGTACTTTATCCATTAATATGTTAAATAAATACTCCGATTACTTGTAGAAACAATTTATCAAAATTGAAAAGTCAAACTTATTTCAAAAAATAAAGACTTAACAAAAATTAATGTACACTCGACTTGGCAATTGATCTTTGATAGCA
Source organism: Glycine max (assembly GCF_000004515.6). NCBI lineage: Eukaryota > Viridiplantae > Streptophyta > Magnoliopsida > Fabales > Fabaceae > Glycine > Glycine max. The sequence goes on along the minus strand of NC_016089.4, from coordinate 1,269,918 downwards.
TTTTTTGTTTAAATTTATCATTTTTTTAACTTGAAATTACAGATGACTTGATGAATATCATTTTAAGCACGATACTGGAGATGAGACGTACTGCTATCCCATTTCCTCTAATTTTAATGTTGTGTGTTATCACCTGGAAGGCTAGAAGTTATTGATGTTTCTACTTCTTGTTGAATCCTTTGACAAAGAGAAGGGCATAACAAGCTTTTGTATCTTGTCTTTGGAGATGGTGAGTATTCTCTTTAACTCCTAGTAAGCCATTTAAAAAAAGTTGATTGATGGTCTGATCTTGCACTTCATTCTAATTAACCAACACAACAATTAGGCACAAATTAAAATCGAAATACAAAATTATGAACTCACGTGCATTGGGAAGGAGACTGGTGCTGAGGAAATAAGTGTTGCAGGGGGAAGAAGAGGATCGTATGTTAAAAAGAAGGATATTTTTGTCAAAAAAAATTATTAAGGAGATTTTCATGTTTTGGACAAAATCTGCTTCCGCACCGATTTATTTGGATAAACTATTTGGACAAAACTGGTTTTAGCTTATTTTTAGCTTTTGTTTTTTTTAAATAAATTTATATAAACATCTAAAATTTTATAATAAGCATTTTTTTTATAAAATAAGTGATTTTTTTCTAATAAAAAGTTTAACCAAACTCACCCGCAATTTTAGTTCTCTAAACTCACAATTTTGACTCTTCTGACATTTAATTAACACAGTTGATTTTCCTAATTTTAAAAATTCATTATTTTGGTTAACCAATTAGATTACTACAAATAATTATAAATTAATTAAAAATCATTAACCATTTTAAAAAAAATTATTAAAGATTATTGAATCCTAACCTCTTTTCCTTAATCTCAGCCACCAACCCCTTTTTTCCTCAATTTCTGATAACAATTTATGGTAACAACAATTATTTCGACTTTGTTGTACTTCAGGGAGCAGTTTCCTACAGTATAGGCTACAAATAAATCACAATCACAACAACTTGTAAAAAAAAAAGGGAAAATGGAAGGTAAAGAAGAGAAAGACTGGTTTTTATGTCTCTATACCCCCTACTTCCACACGCCAAGGAAGAAATCATTGCTGGCGATAATTCCAAGGGCTTGAGACTCCTCCATCTTCATATGATCACCATCAATGTCCCCAAGAGTCGTGAACTGACTCGAGTTATATTGCTTCAGCTCAAGCACGCATGGCTCCAATAGGTCGAATGGAAGAAAGGTTGATTGGGATTGAGGGATTGAGAGTTCGGGTTGCGACTAAGATTGAGAATACATTAAGGTTTAATAATTAATATTTGATAAAAGTTTTTTTAAATAATTAATGGTTTATCATTAATTTATAATTAACTTAATAACTTTATTTTATACCTTGATTTTTTTTTATAATTAATGGTTTTTAATACCTTAACTTTTTTAATAATTAATATTTGATAAAAAAATAATATCATGCTTTATTTACATGCATTTAGAATTTATTTGCATCTACAATATTTAATCACAAAATTTAAAATTACATTCAATTCTTCATTAGTATTATTATTTGATTCAATTTTTTTTATACATATTATTTGATTCAATTTGATTTGATTCGTTGTTAACTATAATATTTAATTATATATTACAGGTGCAAGAAGCAACACTTTGCCTATTAACATAGACCAAGCGGAGACATTCAAGAATGGGCTTGGGAGATGCATACCCAAAAAGGAACTTAGGTCCAAGTTAGGCAAATTAAAATGGGATATAATTAAATAATGAATATTCAAAATAAAAGTATAATAAATTAAGGTTATAGAATATGATATATAAATTAGAATCTGGTCACATGAATAAGAAAGATTTTGATTTAAAAGTATATTAGGAATCACACATAAAACAAAATTCTTTAAATTAGGTAACTCGTAAAAAATCTGAGGCTCAACTTCCTAATTCTAAAATAAAAAAGTTAAAATAGATTAAATTTGTTAAAATTTCAATTATCAAATGTTTTTTTCCCGATACTAATGAAATTATTATTATGTACATTAATAGCAATAGTGAAAAAAATAATGACACTTTGAGAGAAAATAATATTTTTTTAATAGATGAATATCACCTTAAACTCTAAAAATGACAAATAAATAGAAAATAAAAATATTTCAAAAATCCAACAGTCAAAAGTAAATGAAAATACTATATAAAAAAGAAAGGATGGGAAAGGTTGCTCCTAAATTCAAATGTATTACAATAATAAAAAGTGATTGAATTAATGTATTAAAGTTAAAGTAACACGTGAGTTTAATTTTTAATAAAAATAATTATTAATCATATTTTACTTATTTGTATCGAAGGGTTAAGTAAAAAAAAATGTATCATAATAAACTATCAAATTTAAATTTTTCTACATGTCAAGATTAATCTTTAACTCTGAATTAAAAAATACTCCAAATTCACTCTGTCTAGAAATTAACATTCTCAAGGCAACCGTTAAGTTAGCTATATTGCTAACCATGTCAACAATTATTTGAATATTTTTTTATTCACGATTGCAATTGAAGAGTTCATAATTATTTTTTATAATAATCTGTGTACGTGGCAAAAATGTAAGCACACACAGGAAATTAAATATTTGAATAAGGGAATATTCAAGGTATAGTATAGTTTAGTTTGCATTTGTGCAGTGGTCCCGTGCTTTAAACTGAATTGCAACGCAGATCGAAAGGAAAACAACAACACATAAGGCTCACACAAATGCTACAACCTACAAGCGCAGAAACTTTCACAGGTCCTCCAAATCAATAAATGAGTGATTATTTAAGAGCAACATTGATTATATATTTATATGTTTATCCCTTTTATTTTTATAAATTTTACTTTTAATCTTATGATGTGCATCAAATAACAAACTAGATGAGGATAATATATACTATAAATTATGTTCAAGTAAAAAAATTACCACTCCATTAAAATTACATATAATTTTCTAAAAAATAAATTTAAATTTATTTTTACAAATTATAGAAAATATAAAAAAATTATAATTTTAACTAAATTATAAAAAATATTTTATTATTTATTTGTAATATTTTAATTAATAATATAGTTTAAAGATCAAAATTGCACAACTATGATTAATAAGCCAAAAAATGTATAAACCTACAATTTTTTTAATAAAAATATCATATCGTTTATTAACTGAAAGATATGTAAAATATTTTCCTTTTTTTATAAGCCATGCAAAATCCTAGTGTATGTATACCACTAGCAAAACCCATTACGGGAATAAATATAATCAAATACTAAAGTTAATAATCATGAATGATACAATGTTGTTAATATTCATATGACAAAAACATACAGTGGACCAATTTTTGCACTGGTATCATACAATTTTTTTTAAAAAAAAATATAAACCGTCATTATTTTGACAAAAACAAAGATCACCAATTTACATTAGTATCTCATGATTACCATAGTGAGGACCATGGTTTTAAAGAAATAGTAGCACCCCTTATTCCGAATACCTTAACCAGAGACACAGGACATATATATTCTGAGGAATGATAGCAATATTTTTTTAAAAATATTTTTTTTATTGACTGAAAGTTTTTAAAATTATTAATTTTAAATGATTTCATATCTAAATGAGGAGAGAAAATTATTAAATGAATAATATTACTCACTAAAACTAATAATTTTTATTAAATTTCAATCCATCAGAAAAAAAAATATTAAAAAGAGAGTGTCACATGATTTACATTTCTCATATATTATTTGTGTTGTCATAATATCTTTGACAGATCTAGCACCTCCTCTACCTAACTACCTACATTTACAAATTGCGATGTACCGGAATTATTAACTCAAGAAACCACAATTTTATAGAAGACGAACCCACGAATAAATATTTTTACAATTTTGTTAGGATTACTTTATTTTATTCTAAAAAAGAATTCTTAAACAAAATTTATTAAGAAATTTTTTAAAAATTTTATTTTCTCTTAAAATTGGGAAAATATATTAAGCATGATAAACCAAAAAATATATAACACAAATTATGTACATGCTTTCAATTATAAAGTTAACTAGAAAAAATAAAAATCACATATTTGAATTTTTTCACAAAAACAAATAAATTAATTATGCAATTCAAAAAATTATTATCGAGAATGATATCAACTTTGTCTTGAGAATGAAATGTTAAAATTATTTGATTATAAAACATTGTGTAGATTAAAAAATTAATATAAAAAGTTAATAACTAATGGTATTATTACATCAACTTTGTCTAAATTTTTTGCCTTTTAAGTCTCAATTTTTTCTGACACGGATCTGTATATTGATAACGCAAAGATTTGTTATATTGTTGTCTAAATATAGTATAATTAAATTTCTTATGTTGAATTTATAATAATTATTTTAAGAATCATGTTTACAATAATTTCAAATCAATTAATAGAATAAAAATTATCACAGAAAATTCTATATTTATTTATGTACTATAAATTAATTATAAAAAAATCAAACTCTAACTCGTATATAATAAGATCCATATTTTCAAACAACCTAGGAATGCTACAGTGACTAATGTCTGGTCCAATTCTTCTGCATGATATTTTCGAATCATGTGACATGCAAATTAAAGTAAAAGGAAAAGAGTATTCCTAACTAGTGTGTCTTAAGGATGATTATATAAGTAACTAAAAAAAGTATTTATTAAGTTTACACATTCCCTAATCAATCCAAGAAGAACAGATTAAAGAAACATGACCAAGGGGGCACACACACTAAGCCTATTTTATTCTTGGATGAATCAAGAGAGAAACCAATCAATAACCATGTCGTTTTGTAGTATCTGAGTATCTGTCTCTCCCAATCTCTTGCAGTCATCGTCCTCCCACAGCCAAGTGAGCAATTTGTCTTGGTCCTCCCAATTATCAACAGCGTTACTAAACTCTAACACGCTCTCCCAGTCCCAGTCTTGATTCATGGAAGAGCATGACCCTTCCTCACTCGATGCTATTTTGTCGCGACAAGCATCAGCCGCCACCACGTCATTGCTTTCTCTCTCTTCACTTATGTCCCAAACCCCACATGTTGTTTCCGCAAGGCAACTTTCCAAAATGTCACTAAAACCCAACAACATCCCACTGTCCTCATTAATGCCCTCTAGTTCACACAGTCCCAAGATGTCTTCATCGGTATTACTACTTTCTTCCACGCCTCCAACGCTATTGTCACGTTTATTTACCTCCGCCTCCAGCTCCTCCGTTCTCGGCTCATCAAACTCTGCCACGTCACCGTCCAGGACCTTGAAGTCATTAACGGCGTTTGACAAACCCTCACTCTCTAGAGACGGAGTTGGTGGCGTCGGAACTGCGGTGTCACTGTTCTGTTGAGGGAAACCAATTTGTGTGTGTCTCTGGTTAATCCTATCATTGACTTTTTGGGTGTATGTTTTGTTTTTCTTCATGGCCCAACGACTTGTTCTACCACATTTGCGCTTGGGAGGAATATATACTACCTTAGGTGTATCCATGATCCCTGCACTTGCACCTGCACCTGCACCTGGGAAACTGTAAATTTTCCTGCTGAGGTGAGAATTCCAGTAGTTTTTTATCTCGTTGTCTGTTCTTCCTGGTAAGTGATTTGCTATCAAAGACCACCTATAATCAACAAAAGCCACATACTTCGTCATTTTATTAGTGTTAATTGTACAACATTTTTTAAAAAGAAGAATATACAATTAATAATTTAATATTAAAGAAATTCAATTTTTTTATGCATATGATTTGATTGCTAAGAGTATTTTCAATCCAATACTAATATATTTCCAGGAATCTAAAAAATGAATTGTTTATTTTCAACCTCATTTTTTCCCACACACACTACATTCGAACTTATGTAAGCAAGAAATTTCAGTTTACTCGAACCAATGAAAATCAGTATAATTACCATTATATATAATATACAATATAAATTAATCTATTTGAATCAAGAAAGGAGTACCAAATTAATTTTTTACTCGATAACTAAATTCATGTATACACGGTGGGTGTTATCATTGTTATGAGTCGTATTGTTTATATAATAAATTCAAGCGATTTTATAAGTAATGTTAAATCTTTCTACTATATCTTCCTAAAAACCCTCCTATTATCTTTTATGGTCAATTAATCTCTTATAAACATACACGCAATCACTAATCTCTTAAAACTCTCCTATTATCTTTCTACCAGACATTAAAGGAGGATAATTTATTCATGTCATTTAATCTCTTATAAACATACACGCAATCACTAATCTCTATTTTTATGTTACGTCGGACTTATCGATATCATATTATGTTCATAATATCTTGGGTCAAAAATAAAAATAAAAAGATGTAAATATTAGAAAAAATGGCACAATTAAAAAATACTACGGTATTAATGTGATTTACTTGTCACACTAATATGAAGTACCAATCATTGACGAGAGGAAGAAGAGAAAAAAAAAACCTTACTTTATGTAAAGAAATAATAATAATAAATGTTTTAAGCATAAAACAGAAATAAAATATTAAAAAATAGAAATTAGCATTGAAGACTGCTGCTTAAAATAACGTACCAAAAAATACTACAAACTATAAAAGTAATCAAATATTATTAATTATTAATGTCAAACAAAGTTTTGATTTATAAAAAACTTAAAGACACAACAAGAAAAATCAAATTATTAGTAACAAAAATTGTTTTTTAGTCACTAATATTGGCATCACAGAAATTTGAGTGAAAAGTCTTAAAATTTATATATAAATTGATTTATCACTAATATTAATTTTTCTTGTAGTGAAACTGATTAGGGTCGATGCAACAATAAACGAAACTTAAATTAAATTTTTTAAAAAGTTATTTTAAATGAGAGAACAATATATTAAACCTTTAGTTAATATAAGTGATATTTTTTTTCTAATAAATATGATCTTTTTTCTTTATAAAAACAAACAACAAATATATGTTTTGTTGGAGTTCTAAAACATGAGTTTATATACTAATTTTCAAGAGAAACAAAAGTCAAAAGCCAAGACATGATTCACAAACGCTCAACGTACGACAATATATCCAATCATGATTTAAAACTCTATTAATAAGACAACAACGTTAAATATTCCAGTAAAAAGAAATGAGAAAACTATTCAAAGAATATAAATATCGACAAACTCTTAAATAAAAAGAGAAGTGCTAAATAGTATGAGACGAAGTGTTACAAAATATTTTTAACCAATCAAATGCTTTCACAAAAATTACGGTATGATAAAAAAAATGAGAGAGAGGATGTAAGAATTTCCAAAAAAATGACATGCAGCCTTAGTGCAGGAGTTTCGTACTTTTAGCATTTTTCAAATAAAAAATATACTTTCAAAAAAGCCAAATGAAAGTAAGTGTAAAAGTTTTTTATTTAAATTTTTTTATTCAAAATTTAATATTTTTATGCATAGATTTCTTTATATGTTCCTTTAATTTATGCTATAAACATTTATCCAACATTTTCGATTGTCCTCAATCAATTATCTGTCTTTAATTTCGATTTAGGACTAATGACGTAAAGTGATTTGAACCACGTTTGATTTACACACACCTAACATATATATTTTGCATGATAGCTTAACAAGTGTGCAAGTAAGAAACAATTAATTTCAATCGCTTTTTACATCTCATACTCTAATTAAAGTAGGGTCCTTATATTTTTCTTTTTCTCCAAATTGAGAGAAGAGAAAATGAAAGAAAGTTTTTTATATATTAAAAAGATATTTTATATATATATATATATATATATATATATATATATATATATATTCAGAATTTTTGTCATTTTATATGTACATACTTTTCCTTTTTTCTAACAAGCCAACGATTTTTTTAGCATGCCCAACACTATTTTCTCTTGTTTTAAACTAGTTATGGATATTGGGTTGATGTCTCTATTTCTATAATTGGTAAATGGGAGTAATTTGTAATTACGGATAAAGACATCATCTGAATTGCAGTACTTAGCATCGAATTTTGTACAACGGCAGTTTAAATTAAATTGTACCAAAAAAACAAATCATTTGTTGTTTTAAAAGTGTCTAAAAGAAAGTTGCTGAACACTGCAGTACATGCTCCTTTCAATTTGTTTACTTAAAAAGTTTTATGAATGTGATCCATAGTAAATAGACGAGATTTGAAATTCTGGAGTATAGTTTTCAATATGCCACTGGCACTAACCTGTTACCAAAAGAAGCGTGCAACTTAACAATGGTATTTTCCTCTTCAGCAGAAATGTTTCCTCTTTTAAGGTCAGCTCTCAAATAGTTAATCCATCTCAGCCTGCAACTCTTCCCACACCTTAATAATCCTTCCAAACCCCAAAATGCCAGTCAGAAAAAAAAAATACCAATTGATCAATAACACAAATTACTTCTTCCACAATAAATACTCCCATGCATATAGTAGCAACAAAATTAATTTCTTGTCGGAAGTTCAAACTTAACGTGAAAACAGAAAATGGTCCCCCAAAGTAACCAAGAAACAGTTCGGTTAATTAATAGTAATAGTAATAAAAAAATATTAGCAATTGGAAATACAACACAAGCGAGTTCGATGGTGAAGGGAAAAGAAAAGAAGAAAAAGATTGTGAGTTAAAATCTTACTAACAAAACATATATTTGCGGATGAAAAAAAAAAAAACATTATTAAATACCTGCATTTTTAGGCAATGACCTCCAAGAACCTTCCCCATTGGCCTGAATGTATTTTGCCAAGATCTCATCCTCCTCTGCTGTCCACCTCCCCTTCTTCAATCCCACTTTCTCACAACAAGGAGCCCTTCCCATGGGTTTTGTTTATGTGCAAAAAAATGCACAAATTATAAGAAAACAGGAACGGCACAAAGCAAATTCAGTGCTCACTTTCTATTGACTAGAGAACACAGAATGCGGTGGAGAAGGGGAAGTGCATGTTATGTAAGTGATGCTGTTGTGTCCTTTACAAGTTGCTAAACGAGACCCTCGTGCTTTGTAATTTTTTTGTTGAAGTGTAAAAAGGCTTAAAGGAGTGTAAAGGAATTTATAGAACTGCAAAAGCGAGTCGCAGGGGTGGGGCCCAGTGATGGAGACATATATATGGTGGCGGATCGTGCCACGTCGGCTGCGTATGAATGCTACAGTCGTGGCTCACCCACCGTCGACAACCTTGTGCACGGGGCTTCCATCCCCCACGTTGATGCTATACTGTTGTTACTGAAACACATCATGTCATGGAATTTCCTAATTCATTTCCACAAACTTCTTTCCCTCTATGTTAATCACTTCATGTGTATTAATTACTTTAGAATTATAACGCTCTAATGGTAGGTAAGAAAAGGAAAGTTTTCTAATTACAAAAATTACTTATGTCATTCAATTAAAATAACTGGTTTCTTTTTCAGAAATTACAGTTATAAAAATAAATTGTCAATATAAATTTTATATGAATAAAAAAAGAAGAATTTCGTTGAGTATTATTTTATATGAATATCATAATAACAAGAATACCCAAATAAACTTTACTAATTGTACTCATTTTTTTTATGAACACTCAAATCTTTTTTATAGGGACTGTTTTTTTTTTTGTCTGACATTTTATACGGATAGTTAAAAGGTACATTCTCATTAATTTAATGGACATGCATGTGGCACGTCTTTGTTTTAAAATATTAAATATTTGTACAATGCACAAATTTATATATTTATGAATATATATTAAATTATTGCACATAATTGAAATGCATCAACTATATACAATTTTCATTAATTAATGTCATTCTCACACTATGTCTTCATCATTTCTTTAGCACTATTTTTTAAAAAAAAATGCAGAATATTTCTTAATCAGAAGTGAATGACTACTTTTTTAGTTAGCGACATTTATTTAAGGTTTCGATATATATTTTTTCTGTTCGTATGAATCCAGGACCGAATTTTTTAGTATATGTTTAAAAGATAAGATTTTATCAATCACCATGTTGGTAATTATATAGAATTAATGTAATTAACCATAAACCTAACATATTCAATTAAATTAACATCAAGAAATAATTTAATTAATTATAGTGTAAGAAATAAAAAAATAAATATAGACAAAATTAAAGATAATTAGATCAAAGTTACTTATTTTTTAAAACATGAACCAAATATTTATATTTTAAAAAATGATAACCAAAATTACAAATTTTACAAAATAAAATAATCAACATTGTATTTAATTAAGTTTATTTAATGACAATTATTTTATTTTATTTGTCTCAAGTCAAACAATTCTAAATCAAATATAAGAGACTATCGTTCCCAACTTGAAAAACTAAAAATTTCTTGTAGCAAACGGCCCCTATGTTCATACGTTGAATTTGTGGTTTTTGTGATGGGAAGTGTAACGTTGGTGCTCCTTGGTCTGAAATTCTGGGCTGCTCCCAGTTCTTTGCCAGTTTCTAGTTGCTTGCATCATCCAATCTAACCAACCGACAATATTAGCTAATGGATTACTTCTTGGAATTGGAAGTGTTTGATAGGGACATTCTTCTGATGTTTTGTTTGTAATATAGTTCCAAACATTTAGTAAGTAGTAGTATGAATTTGTTACCAAAAAAAAAAAAAACCTTAGTAAGTATGAATAGATTCAGTTTATTCTAAAAGATTAACATTTTAATAAGATATTTTTGTATTATGACCACCTCTTTTGATTGCATTCTTACATAACTCACAAGCTGATTTTTGTAGAGGTAAATTAAGTTTAACTCAAATCTTAAGAAATAGTCAAAAATAATTAATTAATCACTAGATGAATGTTACTAGTATATCATTTTTATTACTTTAAAAATATTTTATTAAATAAAGGATTTTTTTTTCTCTATGACTAATGTGGCATTAAATTACTTTATACCCTTTCCTACTCAAAAATCACTCATAAAAAAAAATCAGATTTTACTCAAAATCTAAAAATTTCTTCTTTAAAACCTTAACCCTACACCTTAAAATCTTGCTTAAATTTAATCGGTCATCAACCTTTTAAATTAATATAATTTAAAATTATTTAGATCTCTTGTCATTTGATCAGTAAAAAACTAAGGATTTGAGGGTTGCAGGTAAAGAAGAAGTAACTCAAATTTATTAGAGCCAATTAAAATAGAGCAAGTTACACTTGTCTCATGCATTTAGGACTTATTACACTCATGCTCTATCATTTTTGGAACCTTACATAAACTCACTTCGTTGTGAAAAATTCATTGCAGACACCCCTTGGCCCCATTAACTCCAGGACATCATGTGTCTTGCACATGCAATTTAATGAAAATTTTAGCCAAAAATGCCCTTATCTTCTTCATGGACACAATTTGATATTTTTGCTTTCAACAAATAGGTTCAAGAACACCTGAAGTGTTGAGTAGTGGTAGTTGGGGAGCGGTGAGGTGAGTGGGTTGTGGAGGTGAGGCTGTGCGGTGAGTGGTGGTTGGGGACAAAGTGCGACACAAAGTGTGGTGGTCCTGGTTATGGATGAAGTTGGGTAAAGAGGATCAGGATGAAGATGAAGAGGCAAAGCATGAAGGTTAAGTGGAAGGATTTTTTTGGATATTTTGCTCAAAACTTAATAACTTTAGTAAAAGTGCATTTGGATAGAAAATTTTAACTGAAGAAAATAATTTATTAGAGAATTTGAATTTCTGCAATATAAAATTCATTGTTTGGATGTTTTTTTTAAGAATTTAAAATTTTGAAATTTTAAAATAGAATTTTAAATAACTAAAATTATGAAATTTCAACTTCATGAGAAATTGAAATTCTCTTCCTACAGTCTTTTCCAAGAAACACCGTCTGAGCTCGTGGAACATCAATCAGTGTAAGTGTAGACGAACACGTATAATTAGCACACGAATCATATTTTTTCTTCTTTTTTCATTCATTTTTTTAACCTCATAACTTTAATTTTTTTTATCCAAACACAAAATTTTAAAAATAAAAGAATTTCAATTGAAATATTTAAAATTCTTAGAATTTAAAATTTTCTCATAATTTTGAATTCTCTCATCCAAATACATTTTAAAAGAAATATATTTTAATGAAAGGAGTGTGAGTGTAATAAAATTTAAATACAAGGAAAGTCGATGTAATTTGCTCATTAAAATAAAATGAGGAATTGAGTAAACAAATCATGAAGGGAGTAAAATCATACATTAATCTTGATTGAGAAAAAAATTATATAATTAAGCAAGAATAAAGTATTGACATATTATATATTTAATATATAATTCATCCAACAATAAAAAAGAGTGAATTATTTTAGTTTTAAAAATTGCAACCTAATGTGAATTTGACTCCCAAACTATTAGAATGTCAAAATAATTAATTGTTGAAAATGTAAATTGTATCAATTAAATTAGTCATTTCGCTAACCCTAATTAATTAATGGTATAAGAAATGCTTAAATAACACATTATGTTCCATGACATCCTTCACACGGTTGGGACTAAAAGGACAATTCAAATTCATGGTTTCCACATGGGTATATATATATATATATATATATATATATATATATATATATATATATATATATATATATATATATATATATATAATTCACCGCTCATCAATTCTTAATTTCAATGTATTTATTTTCTTCCTTGTGTCCTGTAGTTTTTCATTTCCATCATTCTGTAACCCAACAACAACCAATTAAAGCTTTTTGTAACCTAAAAATATGGGTGCTAGCAACGTATTCTATATCATATTCTTATAGGGTATATTGAATTAGGATTTTGAGGTATTCAATCATGATTTTCAAATGTGATAAATAAGTTTTGTGGTATTTAATTATAACTTTTTAGAAATAGAATAAAATCTAATGATATTTAATTAAGATTTTTTATAACTTTAAAAAAATCATTTGGTATTAAAAAAAATATAAAGATTTTGATGGATTCTTTTTTAATATAGATTTTATTGGATTTCATGTGACTTTTCAATAAAAAAATATACATCAAATAATCCCACAAAAAAAAATCTTGAGACTTTCTTGGAGTTTTTTTTTCTCTGGTTACTCATAATTCATTTTCTCTTTCTTAACAATATAAGTATTCATGTATAATACTTCATAACCTTCAATATCTTGATAATTTTCAATAATCACATGTTAATTTATCATTATTGTGTACAAATTGCTTCTCCTCTTGCTTCTGTGTAACAACTTTTCATTAATTATTAAAATATAAATACAATCATTTGTTATTATTATGGACATGTAGACATTTTAACCCATGGGGACTCTATATATGTAGTTGTTTATGGTACTCCTTGTGGTTTATTCAATTTTTCATTATTAATACAAATACAATCATTTTTAATTGTATACTCAGATGGGAGTTTGCTTCAACACCAGAAAGGTACGCTGGCATACAACATGTTAGGGAATTTGGTTGATAAGGAATAACTTCATTTTGAACAATGACAAATGGAACTATTTAAAATTTATCTTATCTATTAAAACTTGTTCATGAAAGTAGTTATTGTATAAACTCAGAACTCAACCAAGAATTTGGAGTGTGCATTTCCTCATGACTTGTGGATGTTTTGTTTTGATAGCTAGTACTATATTTTATTTTGCCTTTAAAAAATTATCATTTGTTGTAAAAAAAAACTTGCAATAACAAAACCTGATTTATTAGTTTCAATTGTTAATTGAATAAGATTTATTGTATTCAAAAGTTGAATCGAATAAGATATAAAAAAAGTTCACGTGACTCACTATTTTTTTTTTCATGAAAAAATTAAGGATATAAAGGTTCGTTAAATTTTTATGAGTAAAAAAAGAATTTACATATTATGTATTATTTTTTATAGACTTTTATAATTTTAAATGTTTTCTAAAATTCTTGGAATTCTTTAAACTTTTATAAATCCATAAAGTTCTTCTCAATTTTATGAATTTATATTTTACAAATCCGTTAAAATTTAAATTATAAAACTTAAATCATAAAAGTCTTCTAAATTTTTTTAAAACTTGTTATATTCTCACAAATTCTTTTAAAGCCCAAAGAATTTTTTATGCTAAAAGAAGTTTTTTAAAATCCTAATTTAATAATATACTTCCCTTAATAAATTGCATGTAAAACTTATGAAATGAGAAGTGAGACTTATAGGATTTTATAATTTTTAATTAATTTAAGGTAATGATAGAAAATGTATTTAACTAATGCAGAGGTAATTACTTTATGCTTAATTTAATTAAAATACTTTAAAAATCTACACATGATATTGTTTATTTCGTTTAATAAATAACCCATGAAAGCATAATTGATCTAACTTGATCATTTATTGTCCATTTGGTTGGATGAAAATAAAATAAGAAAAAAAAATTGAAATTTGAATTGAAAAGAAGAAAAATTTTAATTTTTTTAAAATTCAAATTTTCTTTTATTTTTTTCCAATCAAACAGAAAAAAAAATACTTTATAAGTCATATTTTTTTGTTCTCTCACTTTTTTTCCTATCAGACAGACCATTAAGTTTCTTTCTAGATATTTAACATCGTTTCCAATTTGTCCAAAATGAAATCAATTTATTAAATAGGTAGAAAAGTTCATTCAAAGGTTACAAGTCACTTTCACAAAATCCAAATGATCTCTTTTTGATACTGTCGGTGAGGTGGTTGCCTTAGGTTCCCAAATAATAAGTGTTTTTGTTTTTCTATTTTATTTTAAAAAATTTATAACTTTTGTCTAATTTTTAATTTTGCATAGGTATTTTTTGTTCTATTAAAATTAGACTTAATATATTCATTTAAAATATCATAAAAATAATTTAATAAATTAAAATATAAAAAATAAAAAATATAAACAAAATTAAGAATTGGACTTAAAGTGTGAATTTGTAAAAAATAGAAAGACAAAAATTATAAATTGAAACAAGATAAGGAGCCCAAATTTATAATTAGTGTCACTTTTTAGTTGATAAATTTTATTATGATATGATATACTACCATTTTTATTAATAAGATTACATAGTTTTAATACCATTTTTATTAATAAGATTACATAGTTTTAAGATATGTAGTAAATCGTTTGACTGTAAACTTATTATTTATCATCTTACAAATTTAATAAAAACAAATTTTGTATCTATTAAACTACAATAGAGTTTAAATTTCATGAATAAATAAATACATGATGTACAAAAAGGATATTTTAATAAAAATTCTAGTAATAAGATTATATGATTCAATTAAAGATCAATTTTTCTCGACTAGACATAAGAAGGGCTCTCTGACATGGAACTCGATCACTAAAGCTATGGATTGTTTGGATGAAGGGTTCTCTATCAAGATGGGAGAGAGAGTCTGGATATTTTGTATGACTCTTGGGTTCTTAAGGAACCGATGGCTACTTAGGTGCCTTGGGTGGATATTCATGATGTGGGGTATACAGTCCAAGACCTTTGGGAGGAAGATGGTTGGAGGTTGGAGAAGCTTTAATTACACTTTGCTTCCTGATGATGTTAAGCAGAATATCCTAACCTTGTGCCCCAAGTTTGTTCCAAGCATGCCTGATGTTTGGATATGGAACTGGAATACGTAGGGCTTGTATACAACGAAGTATGCTTATAGCTGACTTAATGGTCTTACTGAGAATATGGAGAATGAGCTTTGGAGTTGGATTTGGAAGCTCCCCCTTCAGGCGAATGTTCAGTTTTTCTTGAGGTGCTTACTGGGAGAGGCATTAACGTGTCGTCTTTATGCCCTAGGTGTGAAGGTGTCCAGGAAACGATTGTTCATTGTTTTGGGTCAGGTCTGCTGGGTCTGGGTTGGATATTCTTCAAGGAGGGATGGGGGATACGTCCTTGTTGGGTTGGTTAAGGAGGAAGGTTTATCAGCACGGGATAATCATCTCGATAGTTATTTGGAATGCGTGGTGTGCTCGCGATAGGTTAATTTTTGAGAACCAAGCTAGGAATCTGTTGTGGGGAGTGTTTGCATTCAGGTTCAGTCAAGAGACAAATGATAAAAATGTAATATGGTATAAAAACTTATCCTATATCCATTAAAAGCATCATCCACCATAATATCCACGCATCAAGCCCAAAAATAAATATTTGGACGTGATTGTCTGAGGAGGTATATTGAAAAGAAAAAAAAATCTAGGTTTCACACCGGCTACAAATAAGACTAAGATAAAATATATAAGTGAGAGACATCTTTTACTTATGAACTAGTTTTTGGGATTAAATTAGATCAAACATATATTCTAAGATAATATAGTCTTCCAAAGGTGCAATGATAGTTGACCAATGACTAAATGGATTCAAAATTTTAAAAAATTATAATTTTGTAATATTCTTTTTATGTTATTCTATATTATTTTTATAAATAAATTGAAGTTGTTATTTGTTTTATGTCTTTTTTATATTCAGATTAAAATGTGACATGTTATTAAAAAAATATCACTCAATTAATTTTTTTAATGTTTTACAATCATAAATTCACATTGATTGAATTTTCAATTCTAAGATATACCAACTTGTCAAAGAAACACATACAAAAATTAAAATTATAAAGAAAATAAGATTTAAAATTAATATTTCCTTAAAGAACAAAATATACGTCAACTTTAATATGTAATGATATTTTGTCAATCATAAATGATAATGATGAAGATAAAGAATTTTCTTTATGACACCAAATATAAAAAATAAATTAAATATAAATATAATTAATATTTTAAAAATATATCCGTGTGAATTTACCCAAATTCGATAAAGTGAATTAATTTTAAAAATTTAATATTACATTTTTTAAAAACATTCTTACCTTATTGGTGGATAAGAATCAAGAGAGTCATATCCACTTTTCAACTTGTTTCTTTGTCATATCTACTTTGTATATAAATATTTATGTGTATCTAATTTTTTTAGAGATATAAATTAAAGAATAGACAATAATATAAGAGTAAAATAAAAAATGATATATATTTTTTAAATTTATTGAAATCATGTTATCTGTTTAGTAAAATAATATATATATATATATATATATATATATATATATATATATATATATATATATATATATATATTATGATATTATATATCTATTATTAAATATTTAAATATAAGAGAGTCTTAATTAGTATTTTGTTATGGACTCATAAAATTTAGGATCTATCCTCTATGTCGGTGTTTCATATGTTTGGAATGAGCTTTTGGAAGCTAAGCACCTCTTCACGAGAGATTGGGTTCGCGAGATTCATCACATCTTAAGAGAGGGGAATCAATGCGATGATGCCCTTCATAAGATGGTTGCTACGGAGGATGATGGTCTTCTTGTGATGCATGAGCCCCCTTCGTTCATTAGTTGACTCGTTGGTTGTGTCGTACCTCCAGGATAGTTTTTGCTTTTTTTTTCTTTTTCTTTCTTTTCTCTCATGTACCCAAATAAAAAAGATCAATTTACTTATTCGATGGAGAGTTAGTTTGAACTTTTTTTTCTTCAGATTACAACGAAAACTGCTCACACTCAATTACACAGTGGAAATAAGTTTTTGTGATGTATATCATAGAAATACATAATGAAAACTTATTTTATTGTGAAAGCATTTTCGTCAACATAAATAATAACATTTTTGGAAGGTTTAAATAGTAATGAGGGGTGCCAATAGCAAGCCCCTGACTTTAAGGTCTTTGCGTTGCTTGTAGTTAGCTTTCAAGCCCCATATACTTGTAGACCTTAGGGCTTTGATGCTTGTCTCTGTTTTGTATTTAGTTCAGCTTTTGAAAGAAAAAATCTTGGGATCTATATAAATAGGAAAATTTAAAATGCATGTAAAATGTGTTAGTAAAAACTGCATTACATTGGATCGATCAATTATTTAGAGAGTGATCCAAACGGAACCTTAATTTCTTTTGATCTTTGGATCAGATGATTTTTGGCTCAAACGTATGAACACTCCATGTGAATGGGGGAAAAACGGGAGAGAATAGAGTATCCATATCCAACGTGTAAATGTAGGATTAGTATATTGGTAGGAACATACAAAGTGTACGTGGTTCTGGAAATTAATTTTAAGCTCATAATTAATTTGATACATTTTTATATGTTTGTTTCACCGTAAAAAAAATTTAAAATTAATTTTAGATTAAAATAACTTTTAAGTAACTTTTATATTAAATTTAAAATTTTATAATAAATTTTAATCCTAAGTTAATTTTATAATAAAACATCTAAATATAAAACATATTATTTCAAAATCAATTTTTTCACTCATCCAAAACACACTAAATCTTAGTCCTGCGCGGAATCAGTTTCAGTTTCAGGAACTTAATCCCACCCCTGCCACCAACACATACATATATTTACGTTTGATTTGATTTGGTTTATCCTCGCAAGTCTGAATCTCGTAACAAGATCCAATTTTCCTCCCATGGCTAGTCCAAGAGCCAACCTCTTGTTCCTCCTATGGCTTCTGTGTTATTCTCTCTACGCCATTGCCGGGTATTACTTCTCTCTGCTCCACTATTTGTTTTCTTATTATTCTCTCCAGACCAATGATCGCAAGGAACGAGGACACACAACACAACTTGCAATGCAAGTTTTGTTGTTAATTTATGAATGTTTTTGGACAGAAAGAGCTATTACGACGTACTTGAAATCCCGAAAGGCGCGTCGGAGGAGCAGATAAAGAGAGCGTACAGGAAGCTGGCGTTAAAGTACCATCCCGATAAGAACCCTGGCAACCAAGAAGCCAATAAGAGATTTGCCGAAATTAACAATGGTAGGTATATCAATTTTCCTATTTTCTTATTTTATTAATTAATTCATGTTTTGTTGTTATATTGTTGAATCAATATATAGCGTATGAAGTACTCTCGGACAGCGAGAGGAGAAGCATTTACGATAGGTACGGCGAAGAGGGCTTGAAACAGCATGCTGCCGGAGGCGGCAGAGGTGGTGGCGGAATGGGAATGGAATTCCAAGACATTTTCGCCTCGTAAGTCGCTTTATGTTAGTGAGTGTGTCAATTTGTAAATATTTTGACTGTGTTTGCTTTAACTTTAGGCACACGCTCCCATGCACGTTTTATTACAAGTACCAATTCAGAACTTTTGATTCAACGAACCGTTTGAGAGTCTCCTAATGTTAAACCAAACACCCACTGTTAAACCAAACATGCACGAAATTTGTGTTCTTGTTCAGTGGGTTTGAGTGTTGAATTTGTGTTTCTTAGTTTACTGTGGATGCTTCTTTCAGCTTCTTCGGGGGAGGTCCAATGGAGGAGGAAGAGAGAATTGTGAAAGGTGATGATGTGCTTGTTGAATTGGATGCAACGCTCGAGGATTTGTACATGGGAGGTTCCTTAAAGGTGAGGTCATATCTAATTATCTATAACCACTCTTCTCTTGTTGCATTTCCATGCATTAGATTTGTATATCTGTTCATGAGATACATTCAAGTGAGATTATGATAGGCTGGTATGTGTGTCATGTCTCTTATTTTTTTAACATCAATGGCATTTTGTGCCTCGGATATAGATGGAAATAAAATTAAATTGAAGTAATTAGAATACACTCACTGTAAAGTTTGGCAGTATTATCTATTTGCTATTATTATTTGTTCAGCACTCTGGTTTGTTAGTAGTATAAAAGTTCTCAGGTATTAGGCGATTGCTTCTCAATCTCTCCTTTATGACCCTTGGTTCTTACATTTTTATTATCAGGTTTGGAGGGAGAAAAATGTTTTAAAGCCAGCATCTGGGAAGAGACTCTGTAACTGTAGAAATGAGCTTTATCACAAGCAAATAGGTCCTGGGATGTTTCAACAGTTCACGGAGCAGGTAAAACATCTTTAAGAATGTTAAAAGGATGGATCTTTTTCTTGTTTTTTTTGTCTTCTCATTGGGATGCATACTTTATAATACAAATACACAAATTCTTCCTAGATGACATTGTTTGTATCTGAAACTTCTAGCTAATTTTCAAGACCTGACAATTGTTCTTCTCTTTTATTTGGGAGAGGGGGTATGCACAGGTTTATTTTATTCCTATTGCTAAACATGTCTGGAAATTTTCACTCCTATTTCTTAATTTACCTGTTCAGGTCTGTGACAAATGTCCAAATGTTAAATATGAAAGAGATGGTCATTTCATCACTGTTGATATTGAGAAAGGCATGCAAGATGGGCAGGTAATCTTTCAGCAAAGTTTATATATAAAAACTTTAAGCAATGGGAAATAATGAATAGTATCATGTCTTACATCCCTTTTTATATAAGCTCGTCTCTATAAGGTGTGAGGCATAGGTCTCAAGCCACAAAATAAGGTTTGGAATGTGTATACACAAGGAATAAACACTAGGATAGCAAGTTGGTTTTGGTAGTTAACACAATTGGTTACAGCAACAGTTAGTTAGAAATTTGAGTTAAGGTAGTAGTTGTGAAGAATAGGAATAGTTGGACTAGTTGTTAGCTAACTGAGTTAATCAGTTTTGAAGGGCCACTACTACCTTGAGAGTTTTATCTCCTTGTATCTACACATAACTGAATTAACAGAATTTTTCATCTGTGTCTTTATTCATCACTTTCTTTCCAATTTTCGGTCTTCACATATAGTTTAGGTTCCTATCACAAGGTAAGTCAAATCTTGTCCATCCAAATTCTGAAGACACTAGGACTCCATTGGATAATAAAATTGGAATTAAGATATAATTAATGAGTCTGATCTAAACTCTATTTGAGTTTGAATTGATTCGAAATCATTATCATACACCATTGTATGTTTGAATTGTACTCTGAATTTTATAAATTCCGTTCCACGATTTCACTTCAATTTCAACCGATAAATCCTGCAAGAATTACAATGTGTGCAAATTTGTACATTTATTTATTTATCAACATTAAAAATAAGGGGAAAAGACCATCAAACACATTTTTAGAGTTTTCTGATGACCATTAGAGCACAAACTGGACAGTGGCTCAATATAGGCTAGCACAAGAAAATTTGGATTTCACTGTTGAAAAATATGGGTGCACATGAAAAGATAAAATGTAACTGTTTTAACTATTTAACACGAGTACATGCATCGAATCTGATTGAATGATGTCATCATTCGTTCTATATCGATTAGTGGAGCCCTTTGTTGCTATTTTTTAGTCCAATCCATCAAGGAACTCCAGAGCTATAGTAGAAGTCTAGAAAAAATAAAGTGTTCGAGCAGGGGTTGGTTATCCAAAAAAATGTTTTTCTTTGCTTGTCTGCTTGAAAGAGAGAGATCTATATAGACAGAGCTCATGGAAATAGAAATAGAGAAGTTAAGGGATTGTTTTAAGTGCATCAAATTCTAATTTCTGAAGAAATACCAAGATGTAGAAGGCCAATTTCCGATTTGAAAGGGTGTTCTAGATTAAGCTGAAGACACAAATTAAGGTGTTGTTTGAAGGAAATAATGAAAACACCAAAGTGTTGTTTTCGTCATCTCCTTTATGAAATTTGGAAATATGAATCTAAATGAAGGCATGTTCAATTTTTGTTATTAATAAAAAGAATATCAACCGAAAGTGAAAACAAAAGTCAAACCAAACACCTCCTAAATTGTATGCACTTGCTTGGTGCAATAAAAATGTGCTTAGGAATGTATTTTGTTTCAATTTCATCACAAATTTATTTAGTTTTCCTTAGCAAGAAAGTTGAGCAGAAAACCATTTTGCATCCTCTCCAATCAACGAGGACAAATCAAAAGCTTTCACTCCATTTTCACACCCTCTATTTTGTCATAATGGTGTGCTAATTGTTTGTGAAGGAAGCTTGCTAAAAGCATCCCCCTTTTCAAATTTAAATTTGCATCATTAGTGGTGCAGTTGAGTCACCAGTTTTTGTCCCTTTACAGGAAGTGCTATTTTTTGAGGATGGTGAGCCCATAATTGATGGAGAGTCTGGAGATCTAAGGGTTAGTAACTTAGTTTTTTCATGTTTTTATAA
This sequence comes from Glycine max, assembly GCF_000004515.6. Taxonomy (NCBI): domain Eukaryota; kingdom Viridiplantae; phylum Streptophyta; class Magnoliopsida; order Fabales; family Fabaceae; genus Glycine; species Glycine max. Next base: position 1,247,913 of record NC_016089.4, on the reverse strand, counting down.
CAACTGTTTTGTATGCATGGTAACGTGCAGTTTGCTTACAATATATATGGTATTTTAAGCAGATTCGTATCCGAACAGCACCCCATGACCTCTTCAGAAGGGAAGGCAATGACTTGCACACCACTGTCACTATAACACTGGTAAACATTACAATAATTCGCAACTTTGTATTGTTATCAAATATCAATTGCATGATCTGTACCATGTTCCTAGCTATATTGGACAGGTTCAAGGCATGTAACAGTAGACTAACAGTATTTTTTTTTATCCGTAGGAAAGTATACTAATCTATTCGAGGAATTAAAACATTTTGTGATTTTGAAAACCATTAACTCGTCTCTTGTTGTCCTTAAAATTCTATGTGCATTTTTATTTTTTAAAATATATCTTCAGGTTCAAGCACTTGTTGGCTTTGAGAAGACTGTTAAACACCTAGATGAGCATCTGGTGGACATAAGCACGAAGGTGAGCATAAAGTAACCTTGTTGCAGGTCACATTGGAATTGATACGAAATTTAACTTTGTGTAAGAAAAGGCACATATCTGACAGACTTCTTTTGATCATTAGGGAATCACAAATCCAAAGCAAGTGAGGAAGTTCAAAGGAGAGGGCATGCCACTGCATATGAGCACAAAGAAAGGAGATCTTTACGTCACGTTTGAGGTTCTGTTCCCAAACTCACTAACAGAGGAGCAGAAAACAAATATAATAGCAATTATTGATTAGAATACAGGATACGTGTTATTTTGCTCATTATGTCCTCATGTAACATGATTAGGTGGTTATAGTTATAGTAATAGTAAAGCTTGAGTTTCCTGTCTCCCTCTTGTTAGTTATTTTTTTCTTATACAACGTTGAAGCATGTCTTCTTGGCATGTTATTATTTTTTGTCAAGATACGAAGAAGCTTAGAAGACCTTTCTTACATTGACTTTGTGCCGTGTCTGAAATCATTACTCGAGTTAGTGCTGCTCAGTTACTCGGTCATGGTTGATCACACACTTAAAAATGAGAGAAAATAGGGAGAAGCTAGTGGGTTGCAGAGAATAAGTTTGCTCTTTGCTAATGACATCAAACTTATAGTTGGCTGTCTCGCTGAAATTTCTATTTGTTATGGTGGTAACTTGGAACAATAAAGAGTAGGTTTTATATGCTGAAATTGAGATTATCCAACTTGATTAGATGAAAATCAGTATTACTTGTTTCGCACGACAAAAGTCACGTTATTCTAGGTTGATTTAGCAAACGAGTCGCCAAGCAACACTAGCATAGACTCATTTTTCTAGTTTAATAAGTATCTATAGCTTCTAAAGATAAGTTTTGTTTGAGTAGTCTAATTCAAAAAAATATTTTAAAAGAATCGATTTTCTTTCAAAACAAACCGCCTTATTTAAGATAAACTATTTGTAAAACATGAATAAAAAAGGATTAAATCTTATGCTCCTAAATTTATGAACCAGCTTGCCTTTTTTTGTACATGTTTCTTGTGATGGTTACCATTATCCTCGAACACAAATGTAGAAATAACACCTTTAAAGCGAAGATAATTTAATTTCTTGATGTACTATAGGCAACCTGGATTGTAGGCAAATCCTTTTGCCGACACTTGCACATCTACAAAAAATCCTTTTGATGTTCCTAACTTGTTTCAAAAGTTTCAGAGCCGTTTGTTTAGGTTTTTAAACAATATGGTTTTAAATTAAAGGAATATTAAAAGTAATTTATATGTTTTTAGAGATTTTATAAAAACCCAAAGCTACTTTTTTTATTACCAATGTAAACGTACTTTTAATTTCTGAGTTAAATACAGTTGCATTTTTTTCAAGAACTACTTAAAACAGTTTAAAATAATCATAAATCTATTTTTTTATATTTTTCATAAACTTATACAAGCATACTAAATGTTCAAAAGTAATTATAGTAATTTTTCATTAAAAAAATAAAAATAAACCGTCCCAGTAGCTCTAAAAACTAAATTGCATTTTTACACATTCTGAAAATCATTTTTTTAAGAGCTTAAACCAATGAACCCTTATCTTACTACTCAGTTCGTGTTGAATTAATTTATTTTGAAGAAATAATTACTTTTTCCAACAGCTTCTTGAAAGCTTTTTTTAAAAAAATATATATTTTTCTTAAATTAATAAAAATATATGCTTACAAGACACAAATTGATTTTAAGATTATGAAGATGTGCAATGTATACAAAAGTTAAATAATGACCAATTAATTGCTTCTAATGCCATTATGGAGGTTATCCATCATAAACAAAGTCAAGTTTTTTTTTTTTTTTTTTTTTTGTGGTGGTCCAAGAGAAACAGGTGAAACATTCCTCTATTGCACTTTAATTGCAAATTCAAGAAGTGAAGGTCAAATTATCTTAACAACTGTCTTATTTGGGATAGTTGTGACACTGTTATATGGTGGTCGGATTACACATTCTCTATTTAAGATATCTATTGTAAAGGTAGATTCATTTTGCTCAATAAGTAAACAGTCTAATCTTGCAAAGCTAATTAGAGAAACAACAACAATTTGAAAAGAAACACCCTTGACAAAGGGATATGCTTTAGAAGCATTAGAACATTCATTAAAGGATATTCTAGATTGTGATGCTCTATTTGGGGAAAAAGTAATGGTATTAGGAGGAGATTTTCATCAAATACTTATTGTTGTTCAAAAAAGTATCAAGGCACAAATCATTTTTACATGTATTGTTAAGTCTCTTTTATTTGATATCACAAAGGTTCTACATTTATGCCAAAACATGTGCATTGGGAATACTATTGAACCTACCAAACACGATGATGGTCAAAATTCCCCACCAATTTGCAATAATGTGGGAAAGAAGAAGTTCAATACAAAAGCTTATAAAAAAACATTTTCCCAATTAGAATCTCATACATGGGATGCATCTTAGATGTGATAATGAAATAAAATGCAAACACACTTGCACAACACGAATGAGTTATAATTTTAGCACAATAAATATGGAGACAGATAGGGGCAACACCAACAAATTATTTCGATCATATTTTTTATGTTTGTGTATATAGTAATTACACTTCTTTATACCATTGTACTATTGACATGCATACAATATTCAAAAATCATATTAAACGAATATTAGTATATACTTACCAATGTATTATGAAATAAATTCTAAAAATATTTTAATTTTAGTAAAAAAATGCGAAATAAAAATATGAACACACAGATGTGATGATACCAATATTTTTACAAGTTTGTATTATTAGAATATGACTCCATAAAATAAAAAAAAATAGGATATCAAATTATCATATTTCCATAAATAATTGAGGCATAAGAAATAAAATAATTACATATATGGACATGTATTTAGAAAAAAATATTAAACTAAAACTAATAAACACATCCATTCATAATAACATAAATTTGTAATATATCAAATTTAATATAATAGGAATGCGGGCATGCAGCATAGGGAAAAAAAGTGGCCTCGAGAGAACATTGTTAAAATAAAAAAGAGATGCTAAATTAAAATGAAAATTGACTATTAAATATTTAAAATCTGCGTTTTGAACAAGGAAAGTGTTATTGTGACGGGTATGGCGTTTAGTAGCAACCGATATTACCCGTGACGCACAGGGCGATCCTCCAGAATAGAAACAATAGGAAGCAGAACTATTAATGCTTTTACCGACACGTCACCAGAAGTACGCGTGCACTGCATCTACCTATGACGTGGCACTTTCATCTAAAAGTTTGGAAGCTGTCAGAGATGCACGCGCTTTTTTCTACTCTCAAATCGCAATTCCCAAACCAAACACGGAAAATCCCCCCTTCATCAGAACGACGCCGTCGCTCCAGAGAACACTATTTTGTCTATTTAACACCAAGAAACACGTCACCAGAAGTAGACACACGTAGTACCATAGCTAATTGTGAGAATTATTAATTTTATTGTGCCTTTTTCGGTTGCCCTTCTTTAAATGCTCTCTCTCTCTCTCTCTCTCGTTTTGAAGAAGAACATTAAATTAAACCACAGTGAAGAAGTAACTAAACCAAACTGCGAAACGCTGAACATTTGAAGCAAATTAAAAAAGAAGAAATCATCGTTGTTGTGGACATTGTGTTTGTTTCCTAAGAAGAATGGAAACTATGTGTTTAAAATCTGGGATAGTTCCCACGATCTCTATTAGTGGGTCGCTGGACGCACGTGCCAATCCTTCCCAGGTGAGCACGGTGGGGCGCTCCGCATCGGATAAACCGCCGCAGAGGTCGGTGTTTTCGAGATTTTCCTTTTGGTACCCTTTGGAATCTCTCTGGCCTCGGGGGAACAACAGCAGGTACAAGGGGTTGGCCCTCGACGACGCCGTTTTGTCGGACAACAACGCCGAAGCGAAGGCCGTTGGAGATGACGGAACGGAACGGCAGACCGGAAACTGGGTTTTGAAGATTCTGCATGTGAAGTCCCTGTGGGAGGGGAAACAGCGCGATGAAGAGGAGGGATCGGTTCGTGATCAAACTCAAACCAATTACGAGGAGGAGGAGGAGGTGTGTGAATGTGATGCTTGCGATGAAGTAGAGGAGGCTCAATTCGATAGAGGCTCGTTTTCGAGAATGCTTCGGAGGGTATCGTTAGCCGAATCTAGATTGTACGCTCAGATGTCACACTTGGGGAACTTGGCTTACGATATACCTAGAATCAAAGTATGAGACTTGAGATCTTCCTCTTTTAATTTTGGTAAACCGTAGGATTTGGTCGGTTTCATTCTTCTTTTGTTTTCTATTTGTGCTTTTTTATTGTTTTGAGCCTGATTCATAGATTTTTTAGACCTCAGATCTTGTCTTGTACTGAACTTATCTGAATCTAGCACACATTGATTGCTTGAAGATTCTGTGGGTTATGATTTGTCTAACTTTTCAAAAACCTATGGAAGGGTTTAAGTTTAAACTTCATGAAGCATTAATCTAAATCGGAAGTGCCTTGTTATGAACTTATGACACTTGTTTCATTTTGTGTCTGAGTTTTCTAATTTAACTAGGATGAAAGTAATTTATAACAACAACAGAATACTTATTATTTATGTGATCTGATCGATGTTGAGCGAATAGTTCTGCAAGGATAGTATGTTGGTGGGGCTATGTTTTTTTACCATTTACTTTTTATAACTATATCATGTTTTTGTACAGCTCTGTTATTGGTTTTTATTCAAATGACATGTTCTGAAATTGATTGATAAATCTAGGAATTTGATTTTCTACAAAAATGCATATAAAACACTAATTTATAATATTTGGATTTGATAATTTAGCCAGGGAAGCTCTTGAAACATTATGGTCTGCGCTTTGTAACTTCATCAATAGAGAAGAAGGAATTGGCAGTGGCAGCAACAGCTGAAAAGGATCCCCAGAAAGTTCAAACTGATGAGAAGGTAGACGAAAAAGAAGAGAGAAAGGATCCTAAGAACGGTGAATACAAGATAAGTGCAACTGCTGCTTATAATATTGCCGCCTCTGCTGCCACTTATCTGCATTCTCAGACTAGAAGCATATTTCCATTGAAATCCTCAAATGCTGTGGCTGGTGAAGGTTCACTTGCAGGGAACAATGAAAGCCTTGACAGTGTTAACATGCTAAACACAGAGGTGGCATCTTTGATGGCAACTACTGATTCGGTGACAGCAGTGGTTGCAGCAAAGGAGGAAGTAAAGCAAGCTGTTGCAGATGATCTGAACTCTTCACATTCAACACCCTGTGAATGGTTTGTCTGTGATAATGACCAGAGTGGTACAAGATTTTTTGTTATTCAGGTAGGGAGAATTAATTGAGGGCATGTTATTGCTTTGTGCACTATAATTGTACTTGTAAGTTTGCTGTGATTTGCGAGAATTTGTGAGCTTATATATGATAAAATCATTATTATTGTGGTTCCCAACATTTATTTGCGTTATTTATCTGATGATATTTTAGACTGTCTGTAATTCACTGCCAGTTTTGGATGCATATTTTCTGTAGTGCCTTTTCTTATTAGGTTTAATTAATAAATATATGTAGGGTTCTGAGACATTGGCTTCCTGGCAAGCAAACCTACTTTTTGAGCCGATTAAATTTGAGGTAATTGTCTATATTGCATACTAAAGTAGTTTTTCTCATGTCATTCTTGTTATAGGGGAATTTCATTCTTTTTACGGTTATAAATAAATACTTTTGAATCTTTCTTATTGTGTATCTAATTATCTATCCTGAAATTGACATATTGATGTACACATTTTTGCCCAGGGTTTAGATGTACTTGTGCACAGAGGTATATACGAGGCTGCTAAAGGGATATATCAACAGATGTTGCCAGAGGTACATGCTCACCTAAAATCTCGAGGCTCTCGTGCTACTTTTCGGTTCACTGGGCATTCCCTTGGTGGAAGCTTGGCATTACTTGTGAATCTCATGCTGTTGATAAGGCATGAAGTGCCGATCTCCTCTCTACTTCCTGTGATAACATTTGGTTCCCCATCCATCATGTGTGGAGGTGATAGTCTGCTAGAAAAGTTAGGTTTGCCTAAGAGCCATGTTCAAGCAATTACAATGCACAGAGACATAGTACCACGAGCATTTTCTTGCAATTACCCTAATCATGTTGCAGAACTATTGAAAGCTGTCAATGGGAACTTCCGTAGTCATCCTTGTCTCAATAAACAGGTAAAGTTCTGGTTTTCAAAAAGTTTTGAAGTGGATAAAGAAATTTCTTTCATATAAATCTCTGAATGACTTCTTCGTGAATTATTTTACTGCAGAAGCTACTATATGCACCAATGGGTAATCTGCTGATTCTGCAGCCTGATGAGAAGTTTTCACCAAGCCATCATCTCCTGCCATCAGGCAGTGGTCTATATCTTTTGTGTTGTCCTTTATCAGAATCCAATGACACAGAGAAGCAGCTCCGAGCTGCTCAGATGGTCTTCTTGAACTCACCTCATCCACTTGAGATATTAAGTGACCGATCTGCTTATGGATCTGGAGGAAGTGTACAAAGAGATCATGACATGAATTCCTACTTAAAATCTGTGAGAACTGTGATCCGCCAAGAACTTAACCAGATCCGTAAAGCCAAGAGAGAGCAACGGCGCAAGGTGTGGTGGCCTCTTTTATTACCTCGTGGAGTTGATACCAGCATTGTTGCTGGGAGGTCCATGATATCAATCAATGTGGGTCAACGCCAGTCACCCTTCTCCGGCGTGATACAAACAGGGAGAGAATCCCTGAAAAGGTTCAGTAGGGTTGTTACATCCCAACATATGCATTTGTTTGTGTTGCTTTTGTTCCCTGCTCGGTTGTTACTCTTGGGAACATATAGCGTAATTAACCTCAAATGAGTATATAAGATGATTCATTATTAAGCATGAGGGACAATTGTATAGGGCGAGGGCACATGCTTTGTAGGACATTACACATTTAGACGATTCTTTATTCATTGATTTCAAAATTGAAATGTTGCGTTCTTACAAGTACTTCTTGTAGAGGAATATTGCCCAAATGTTAATTAATATTTAAAAATTTAATTGTTTTTTCTTTCAAGTTATATGCTTATATTGGTCCCATGTTTTGAGTGTTTGGTTGGACTAACAAAAAATGGGTAAGACTTTGTAAATATTTCTCCAATTCTCAAGGTTGTTGTCGAAAACGAGGGAAATGAAACAATAGTTTGCTTGCCCTTTGTAAGTAAGATATTAAATTCGTCATTTGTGGACCACAATTAACTGAATCTCATAGATAAATGTTTTGATAAAGCAATAGATTACTCATGTTTTACGTGCGTAATCTAAAAAAGGGGCTGGTAGTTGTAACTTGAAAGAGTGGAGGATGAAATAGTTGCTTTGCAAGATAGGTAGACAAGGAAAGACAGTGCCAATTCATGAAAACGAGCTAGATTCTGTTGTTTCCACTCGATGTCTCATTTTATGCACATGCTGATTCACATGCCAAACCAAAAATACCCTACAAACTTTGGAACCAAATTCTTTCGTCTACTCAACAAGTTCTAGTATGCATTATACGCTTGGTGTTTTCACTAGCAAACAAAAACGGAAAAGTCGACACCACCCAGTCCAAGTGGCTTCATTGCCTATCCATCCAACAAAGCAATATTGAGTCTGAATTATAGGTCTTGGACCTTAATTTTTCCAATTTTCGCGTTTTTGGCAGCATTACACAACTTACACGTCGATTTGGATATGGTTAAACAAACCGATTTTGCATCTCATCATTTTCTTTTGGTACCAACTATCAAGCCGTAAGCAAAAATTTATGGAATTGGCTTAGAAAATTAAAATTTAACTCTCAGGAAGGTCAAGAGCAATTAGCTGGTCAAAACTCCTTTAAAAGTTTACCTTAATAATAATATAAGTCGCTGGTCAAGAGCATAGTGGATGGATAATTAGCTATTATCTCTCAGCGATATGCAACATTTTTCATGTTCCTGTTGATTGATGCGGATGGTGGGTCACTAGACACTCATTATTATTGTAAAGATCTTAAAATATCGATGACGGTTGGATATTATTATTCGTAGCGTCAAGCAAGTAGTTGTAAAGATTCAAAGTATTCATGATTTTCATTGGTCTGGAGTCCAAAGCTGCCTAGGGAAATAATTAATCTTCACATAATTGCATCCATACAAGCAAAATAAAGATTAATATTTATTCTCCATGGGACTATCATTTATTTTTTATTGTCAATTTTTTTATCCGTAGTTACTAAGAGTTTACAACATTTATTGAGCATGCATGGATGAAAACCGAGTTAGACCCCTTAATATTTTTATTTTGAATTTGAAATAGAAATGAAATGAAGTAGAATTAATAGATTTTTTTTTTATATAAATGATAGATGTATAAAATAAATAAAATAGAAATGATATATTATTTAAATAGATAAAAATAAATAGAAAAATTGGATAAGTAGAAGAGTGAATGAAAAGAAAGAAATAAACTGTATAAAGAACCTTTTATACTAACTAAAAAAATTTAAATACACTGACAATAGAATTTTTCTCATACTCTCATCTCAATCACACATATTATCATAGTAAACCTGTTAACTTTTACAAAAATTGTTTTAAAATTTATATATAGAATTTTTTATTTATTTATCATCAATAATAAATCTTTGCACATTATATAAAAACAAAAATATTAAAAAGTTAAATTAAAATTAAAAAATATTTAACTTTTTCTAAATTAAAACAAAAAATCAAATGAAACAAATATTTAGGGGGGGGGTGTTTTTCACATATGAAGGCCACAAAAAAAAATTCCAAAGAATGTTTACACAGCGCTTTGGACACCCAACAATATAGTGAAAGGACTAAAATACCCTTTACCTTTTTTACGGGTCGACTATGATTCATATATATGATGTTTAATTGAATGATGTATTTAGATGTTTTTTAACAACAATTGATAAATAAATAAATTTGATATTTTTTTATACATGTAAATATTTATTAAACCTATGATTTTTATTTATAATTTATATATGTAAATAAATTAATTATTAGATAAAAAATAATCATCACAAATTTATTATGTAAATTTACATGTTCATTAAATATAAATTATAAATATTAGTATTATATATAATGATATTATTTATTTATAACATAATGTATCTATTAACTTAGTTGATTTGAGAGTCCTATTAATAATGCAGAAACGTAAGTTTTTGGACCATTAACAATTCATATTGTATCAACTGCCCAGTAAAGAAACCCAGATATGTATGGGCCGGGCCCAACTGTATATGGGCCAGTTGACCCATGCGACTTGAAATTTCATGATTTCATGGTCCCACCCACCTCCAAAATGAACAGAGGAGGAGAGAGAGAGTTTACACGGCAAGCCCCTTGAGCAAGAAAGCAAGCAAATTAGGCAGAGTGAGTGAGGAGCAAGCAAATAAAACCCAAACAAACGCTTCTCATTCTCTCTCTACTCGTTTTGAAGATGTTTCTCACAAGGTGAACTCCTCCCTCCCTCTTTTGCTGCAAAATTTGCATTTCCATTTAATTGAGGAACTGATTAGGGGTTTTCTGTTTGTTTAATTGCGTGAGTGAAATCTAACAGGACTGAGTATGACCGAGGAGTCAACACCTTTTCCCCCGAAGGACGTTTGTTTCAGGTTGAGTATGCAATCGAAGCCATCAAGGTTTGTCGCTTTCGTCCTTCATTGTTTCATCCGTCCGTCAGAATTTTGTTGGAGCTGTTGCATTCTAAATTCCCTTTTTGTTTGTAAATGGGTTGCAGCTGGGATCAACTGCGATTGGGTTGAAGACCAAAGAGGGTGTTGTCCTCGCAGTTGAAAAGCGCATCACTTCGCCGCTCCTGGTCCGTTTTTTTTTACTTTTTAATTTTGTTACTGATTTTTTAATAATCTCACTCTGACATTTATACTAATTTTTAACTATCAGTTTACAATTTGATGGAATTAACCAAGAAACTTGAGCAAAATATTGATCGCTAACACTTGACACATGTGCTTCACATAAAATTGATTTTTGGGGCCAAGCTGTTGGTTTTTGGACACACTTCTGAATTTTGATCGTTGGTGTTCATTTTAGATACAATGCGTTCTCTGCATATAGTCATATATTATGAAAAATAATGCTGTTCATTTTACTGTGATATTGTTCTGTACAGGTATTCTTCATTTTTGTTTTTGGGTGAGACGAGATCCTTTTTTTTTTTATCATTTATTGTCAGGTTGTCTTCTCTGCATACGATAAACGTCTAATATACTTATAACCACATTTATAGTTTATAATTTTATATGGCTTTTATTTGAGAGAAAGAAACACAATTATCTTGTACTGATTACTTTTGCTTTGCACTTTCATTGATTTGCTTGCATGAAACTTCCCTTTCAGGAGCCTAGTAGTGTTGAGAAAATTATGGAAATTGATGAGCACATAGGTTGTGCAATGAGTGGGTTGATTGCAGATGCTCGAACACTTGTTGAGCATGCACGGGTGGAAACTCAGGTATTGTTAACCTTATAGTATATTTTAGGTAGTTGATTAGCTAATGATTGACATATTTTGGTTTATTGTTCACAGAATCATAGGTTCTCCTATGGTGAGCCGATGACTGTTGAGTCCACCACCCAAGCTCTTTGTGATCTAGCCTTGCGTTTTGGTGAAGGTGATGAAGAATCCATGGTAAAGAACTTCTCAGCTTTGATATTTGTGTCTATTTTTGTTTGCTTGCTTTATGATGCTTCTATTTAGGAAAAATAATTTATAAACATTTCTTGCAAAGTTGCTTCTTATTTATGTATCTGCTAATTATACTGGTGTCTTACGTATTGCATTTGACGAATGTTGATTGGAAATATAAACAAGAGTTATTTACCTGAAAATTTCAGAACGCACAGATATCCTCATATTGCATCAATTATTGAATGTACAACATTTATAGTTTATAATTAAATGTGTAATTCATAGTATAAGATGCTTTTCAGACAGACTGGTTCAGTAGCATTTGCCTATAAACTGCTTTACTTTTGTACAAAATACTAAATGGCTGTGTTCTTGTCACAATAGACCATCATGTATGCATTTTAACATGTACCATATCTTTTCTCTTTGGCAGTCTCGCCCATTTGGAGTTTCTCTCCTCATTGCTGGCCATGATGAGAATGGACCTAGCTTGTAAGTATTTGTTCCATCTGTCAGGAAATGGCTACTTGTGGTTAGTGTGATGAAGTTGTTCTTTTGGCTCGTTTTCTGTGTTTGGCCAGTGATTACATTTAAATGTTTGTTTGCCTATGTTATAGAATTTAGGTGGGAAAGAGAAAGAAACAGAAAGATAGAGAAAGAAAGAGGGAAAAAGAGAAGGAAAGAAAGAAGAAACAGAATTGAGAGGATAGAAGGAAAGAGAAGAGAAACAGAGAGGTCAAGGAAATGTGCACTGCACTCTGTGATTATCATGCAGCCTGTCTAAAATACAACAGACTTGCCTTATTTGTAGACAGCTACCTAGCAGCCATACAATAACAGTAGCTGCCTAAAACTAACTAACGAACATCCTTTTCCTTTTATATTTACATAACAGTCTAAATCTATGATATTAGTGTTCGTTTTAAATTGATGTCATTATTCATAGTATATTATGCTTTTCTCTGGGGATTAGTGGAATTACAAAATAAAAAAGGAATTCTGGACATAAAGTATTTCAAGAACAATTAAAATTTTTGCTGATTGACCTTGACCATGATGAAAGGGGTTATTGAGTAATCACTTATTGACTTGATTAACTACTTGGGTATTGAATGGTTTCTAATTTGGGCATATTTTTTGCTAAGAATTCCTTTTCTTTAATTTCTGTCTTTTTTTCCAGTCCTTGAGGATAAGTCCTCTTCTGTCGTCCCTTAAAGCCTTTATAACTATTGTGAGTCAAAAGCTTAAAAAAAGTAATTTTAAGATTCTGAAAAATGTGAGTTTTTGTAGAGACTGTTTTAGAAGCTATTCACTGTAGTTTTGAAAAATAATATAAAATCTGATCGTTTTCAGATTCGATTTTTTTCCGAAAAAGCTTATGGCTTACCCAAACATGTTAAACATATTTCAAAAGCGATTTAAAAAAAAATCATAAAGAATGCACTGTATATTTTGCCGTCCTTTGTTGAAGGAAGTAGGAACTGTCATTTTCTGCAGTTATTTCATAGTCATGTAGTACTGTCTCACCTTATCACTCTTTTTACGGTTTAAAGAGAATGACATTTTAGGTTCAACAATGTATCTTTACCTTCTACTACCATTGATTTGTGGCATAAATTAATTTTGTGGTTCAGCTGTCTACCCTGCAAGTTTGACTTTCAATAAAGTATGCATTGGTGTTTTAGCTTCTGAATAAAGATCAGTTCATGATTGCAACTTGCAAGTTTTACTTTCTTAACCAGGAAACAATTGAGGGGTAGAGTGTAGGTCACTTACCTAAAAAGGTTTAAGGCTCTATTGTAAACACTTTTCATATTCATGTATGTCACAGACACACTAATGCAGATCATGAGTATTCTGTTTTTGTTGGTGCCTACTTCCTAGGCTTTATTGCTTCAGTCACTAGATGATATGTAGTTTTATATTGCTGCTGGTCTTGTTCCCATCCTTTTTCATTGGACTTCTGATGTGTTCACATTACTGAATTGAAACGTTCTAATTATCAGATACTACACTGATCCATCGGGCACATTTTGGCAATGCAATGCAAAAGCTATTGGTTCAGGGTCCGAAGGCGCAGACAGTTCTCTACAAGAACAATTCAACAAGGTATCAACAATTTAATATTGATTGTTTCAAAACCTTCTGTTTATAACTGTAAATTTATAGTTGATGGGTTTGGAAATCAGAAAAGAGTGAAAACATAAAGAAATGAGGAGACCTCATACTCATCACTCTTGGCAGGGCAGCTAGAGTAAAATGAAAACATGCTATACAATAATTACCCACAATTATAAATAATGTATGAAAGAGGTAATACTATTCAAATAATATATTCATTTTATCTGGAATCACAAAAATTAAACTTCACCTTACTTTTTATTTTACTTACTGAGAAGACAAAACAAACCATGCCATATGATCTGCAGAATTGTTTCTTTTATTTAATCCTATTTTCAATTCCTGTCTTACCATGTAAGTATACTTAACTGTTCATTTGATACTGGTCCCTTTTTTTCTACCTGTTTACATTTCTACGAAGCATAATGACTTTTGTGCAACTTTATGTTCACCATCTGTGTATTGTCTTGGAAAATGTTAAACTAGTCAAATTAATGCAATGCCAAATCTTCCTCAATTGTTTTGTCTATGCACTGCCAATGTTGCTCTGAAGGATTATCTCTCACTAGACGCTTCTTTTAGCTCCTTCAGAGTGTTTTAGTAATAATTGATTATTTTTCTAAAATTATGCCGAACCATAACGTGCTGTAAGATGACTTTTAAAACACTGCAATTTGGTGTTAATTAATATGTTGTGCAGGACCTAACCCTTCAAGAAGCCGAGACAATTGCTTTATCCATTTTGAAGCAAGTTATGGAAGAGAAGGTATGGATAAAATCTGATGCATGATCTGCGAATTAATTGATGCCCCGCCTAAATGGAATGGAAAATAAAAAATAATTGTTTCTTTTGTATTTTTCATCTTAGGTCACTCCCAACAACGTTGACATTGCCAAGGTGGCTCCAACATATCATCTTTATACCCCCTCTGAGGTGGAAGCTGTGATAAGCCGTCTATGATTTTCTTTTTCATGATTTTCTCTATTCAGCATTTCTTTCCTATTCTTCTTGCCTGTACGTCTTATTATTTAGTATTATGCGGGAACTTTTTTGGTGGATGATGCTGTGTTGTGCTACACTTGTGGCCAAGTTGTACACTGTATGAGATTCTGGTGTCATATTTGCTGCATTCAGTCTAGTTGAAATTGAGGACTAAAAAAGTTTCAATGGTTGGGAAAATCGAGAACTATTATCCGAATGGGGAGACAATGAAGGAAAAAAGAATTACACTACGATTTATATGCATTATGTATATGCCATTAAAAGAAATATGACTTATTTTTTACTGTTTTTTAATCCTTGAAGGCAAAGTAAATTGCTCACCATGGTCACATATGTCATTTTAAATATAGTTTGCGATTGGATATTTTTAAAAAAGAAATTATAATATCGGTTCCTGTTTTTTTTTTTTTTTGGGAATCTATTTATATTTAAAAATAAAAATCAAATTATAATAAAGTTTTAAAGATGTTTTTAATTGATTTTAAAAGAACATAAATTTTAAGTATTTTTGTTCTCTAGGTTTCCTCCTTTCTCTTCGTTTATTATTTTGCCCTAGATAATAAATGGAGGTATAATGGATCCGTTACTCCATGTTCATTTTTTTCCCTTCGTGAATTAAGAAAAGGCAAACTGGGTAAAGATTTTAAATTTACGGCACAGCTAGATTCAACGAGCAGAGAATACTTATTTTATTCATGTGAGGTAGGATGATTACATTTATGTTTCCATGGCAACACATAAGATTCTCTTGGCCGATCAATATGCCGTAATACTTTGATAGTACATTTCATAAATTGCAGACATTGTAGACTCTTTTTACTTGGCAATAAAACAAGCAAGTGGGAAGATAAGAACACTGGGATCCTCACTTATACAGCTCTTCACAAGAAGCTCACTTGTCTTTCATACAATTGGAAGCAGAAACTGAATCAGAGATCAATTTTACCTGCTAAGTACCAAGAGTGTATTGCTAAACTCCCGAACGACATTATATTGGCAAGGGAGGATAACCCCTGAATCATGCCTAACTTCTTATTCATGGCTGCAAGCTTTGGGTTTGACTTTGCAACCTCCACATTTTTTTATCACCCAACTTCCTCCCCAATATTATTTTCTCGCTCCACTTTATGCCTTTGGTTCATCATCTGCATCAGAACAACAAATGATCAAATTATAAACTATTACCACTAGAAACAATAAGTTTGGTAACTATAGACACTAACTGATTAATTAAACCTATTAAAAATATATTTTACGAAATAATTTAAAATTAATGGTCCGTAATAATTAATGTTGTTGTATATAATATTAAATTTTTTAATGTATATTTAATACACATATAAGTTTGCATAATTAATTTTGTAACAATTAATTTTGATCTAATAATATATTTTTTACATATATAAATTTTTATTAAACTTATTATTTTTATTTAAACTTCTAATTTTTATATGTAAAAAATACGTACATTAAAATTTTTATTATTATATAACAAAATTATTTATTTTTTAATATAATTAACCTATTAGTTTAAATTTCTGAGGTTAATTGAACTATATTTTGTTTAATATAAACTGGTCTAACTCAGTCGGAATTATTATAAAAAAAATATGCGGGATGTAGGAAAAAAAAATGACTGATGCCTTAACTCTCTCTATCTATCCAACTGGCGCTCATTGAATGAATAAACCGGTTTAGTTGACTTCCTTTCCTTCTGGAATATTCGGAACGGCCCAATCATGTATGGGCCAGATGAGCCCATTTGAGATTTCATGATTTCATCGTCCCGCCTCCAAAATCAAAACGAAGAAATAAATAAAAACTCCCTCGCTTTCTTTTTCTTTTATGCAAATACAACAAATAAATAAATTAAAAACCCTTCTACCCTCTTCCCGCTGCTTCTGGTTACCATATCAAGTCTTCCTCGACAAGCTTCTTTACCATTTCGCTGCCGGTGAATAGTAAAACCGTTCTCTTCAAATGATTGAAGCGACTTACTCATCGCGAATGTTTCGCGGTGTTCGTTTCGTTCTCCGTGGCTTCAATCCCGTCGCCGAAAATCAGGTTTCTCTTTCTTTCTCCCTCTCTCTCTCGTTTATTTCCTAATAGGGTTTCTCTTCTGGCGTGAAGCTTAATTTATTTATCCGATGAACTGCTGTTTGTTATTGTGTAGATCCGGTTCAAGCTTGTGAATGGCGGCGGAGTCGACGTAGGACAGTACGGTGGGAGTTGCACGCACGTCATTGTTGATAACATTGCTTATGTGAGCTCAATTCGATTCGCTCTTTCTTTAACGCTATCGTTGGCCTTGATTTTGAAGGGAGATAGAACTATTTGTTGTGTGTGTAGGACGATCCTGTGTGTGTTGCTGCTAGAAATGATCGGAAGACGGTTGTGACCGCATTGTGGGTTGAACACAGTGCTGATATTGGAATGCCTGTTGATGCTACTTCGGTTAGTTTGTTCTTACTTCTTCCATTCCCATAATTCGAGTGCCTTTAATTTTTTCTTATGAAATATTTTGAGTCTGTTTTGAACAACTTATTTTATAGTATAAGCACTTGTGCAAGTGTGTGATGGGGGAGAGATTATGAAAATAGGTAATGATGTATTCATAAACTGTTTTTTAGCTTATTTTAATAAGCTCTGAATAATAACTTGTGAAAATAATTTAACTCAATTTCTAGAAACAACTTATACACAATTCATAAGTACTTCTATATGATAGACATTTACTTTTATCCAAACATTTATTTTCACTTTGTACCATGTGTCAAATTTACATAGGGGGATAGACTTAGTTAGTTTCACATTATAAAAATTAAGATAGAAATTATTGAAGTTGCTTGCGGTTGAACAGATTTATGGATATATACACGAGACCAATTTGTTATTTTTTTAATTTTTTTTTTACATTCCGTGTCCAGAAATTTCTTGAACTTATTCGAGTCATTTTGTGAACCAGTGGTTGGTTTTATTGTTGTGCTTCTTTGTAGGATGAATTTATAGTAAATTAGTGATTTTACTCTCTAACCGAGAAAATTGTGTTTTCCACTTATCAGGTTATGTACAGACCTCTTAAAGACTTAGATGGAATACCAGGTGCAAAGGATTTGATAATGTGCTTGACTGGTTATCTACGTCAGGATCGGGATGACATTATGGTGAGCATCTGTTATACTTTATTTTGTTGATTTATTCCAGGAGTTTGTGCACATTCTTATGGAACTTTACTTGACTTCACCTTGTTTTACTACCTCTTCAGACAATGGTTGGCCTAATGGGTGCACAGTTTTCTAAGCCTTTGGTGGCAAACAAGGTTACTCATCTCATATGCTACAAATTTGAAGGTTTGTTTTGTTCTCTAAAATTTTGGCATGACAGTCAACTGCATGTGTATGCTATTTCATTTTGTTCGTTCATGGTGTTTTAAAATTTGACTTTTTCAATATAGGAGAGAAGTATGAGCTTGCCAACAAATTGGGCACAATAAAGCTAGTTAATCATCGTTGGTTGGAAGATTGGTACGTATCTCTTTTTCATGTTAACTTTACATAGATGTGATGGGAATGAATCTCATCTATTTGAGCCTTTTCATTTGACTTGTTGGAATTATATAAATTTCGAGTGCTCTTCAATTAAAGTGCTGCTGTTTATTTCTTCAGCTTGAAGGAATGGGTGCTTCTTCCCGAAGACAAATATAACAAGAGGTTAGGCACTGTACCGTATAAAAGTGCAAATATAATTTGGAATGCACTTTTTTCCACATCCTATCATGCAGCGCAAATGTGGCATTTCACGTATTATGACATAGAGGCTGAATGGGGGCAGTATTGTTCTTTATACGATTCCATGCTTATCACACACTCTTGTATATTTGGAGATTTCTACTATTTTGATTCATGTTATTGGATGACTTTGATAATTATTGTGGCTAATAATCTAAATGCAATATGCATAATGCACCTTCTGCTCATCCGTTCATGCATTCTTTGGGATCTCAACGTGATCTACACTCATGCACTGCAATGTTCACTATCGTATCACAAATAGGGGGGATTTATAAAGTTGCACTTTAAACTGACATAGAGGCATGTGGATGAATAATAGGCATACAATATGAAAGTTGAGAATGGAGATTATGTTCTTGTTTGAAATGCAAATTACTGTGATAGGCATTTTAGATTTTATTTGAATATGTGATAAAATCGCTTTTTTCCCCCTAAGATGACATAAACATTACTTGTTTATTTTCCCTTTGCTTTTGAAAGCTCTTATCCTTTCAATTAATTACTCAACCTTTTTTCCTTTTGAATAGTGGTTTTGAACTAGAGACGATGGTGGAAGAGGCTAAGGATTCTGAGGAAGAGGCTGAAGATTCTAAGCTGGGACAATCAGGGGGAAGAAATAGAAAACAAAGCCCCCTTGGTTCTAAAATTGGTATAGCTGCTACTCCTGGATTGTCGAAATCAGTAAGAGAGGCATCTAAGGCCTTACCAGATTCTACTGGTCTACAGGTCTTGCCAAATGTCAATAACGGTGAAAACTCTTTAACCATTCCAGGAAATAAGAGCAGACCTGATCAAGACTCGAGCTTTCATAATGTTGATGACTCTAAGATAAGCTATTGGGCTTCTGATGTTTCTAGACATTCTATATCATGTCAGTTACCTGACAAATATGTAAAGATCAGTGAGTCTAAGAATGCTGATTCTCCAAAGGCACCTGGCTGCCAGGATCTTGGCAATATGGGAAATACAAATTCGTCTGGTCAGAAGCCTGCTCTGCATGGCGACATCTCAGAGTCTAAGAAATTGACAAGTGACTTGAGAGCACCTTCTGCAAGTGCTGTTGGAGTTGCACATTCAAATGAAAAGCTTAGAACTGTGAGTTATTCTACGAAGAACCAAAACGGATTTACTCTCCCAAGGATCTTAGATGAAAGCTCAGGCAGAGAAGGCAACAACTGTGATAACAATAAGGTTAAAAGGGCTAGTAAGGGTGTCAAATCTATCAGTGTTGAAGTTTCTGGGAAAGGAAATGATTTTATTAAAGAAGATGAGCCAATTAGTTTATTGCCTCAAAAGAGGATAAATGAAGCTTCTTTTACTAAATTAAAATCGAGAAAGAAGACTTGTGTCCCGTCAGCAAATGGTAAATCTCAAGGATTAAAAGTGACATCTCAGGTTGATGAGCCACCTGAAGTCGATGACTATTTTTCTATAGGCAAAGATGGTATAAATAACTCAAACACTTGCTTAGTTTTGAAACCTTCAGGCTCTACCTCCAACTCACTGGCATTTGATGAGCTTTTTTCAAGAAATGCAAACCCAGAATCTGTTCAGTGTGATAATGTCTGTCAGAATTCACCAAAAACGGCTGTTCAGAGCTTAAGTGAATCTAAAATTAATGGCAAGCCTGATATCACAGATTCTGGAATGCAACAAGTTGATGGGGATGAAGCAGAGCAACATAATGTCACTAGAAATCTAGATTGTTCTTCTCTGGGAAACAAAAAGTCATGTAATGTGGAATCTGCTGGTTGTACTAAATTGGATTTAATCACTGAAGAAAGTAATAAACTGGTTAGAAACTCACCCCGAAAGAAGTCGGTTGCCAAGAGAAGTTTGGGTTCTAAACCTAAATTAGGTGCCACTGCTAAACAGAAAAAATCACTTTCCCTGACTAAAACTTCCCTGCAAGGTGAAGGTGTAACTTGTTCCAGTGGAAGCAAAGAGATTGCAACTTGTGATGCGAAGATGCATCAGGGATGTCCCAAAATCTTTGATGTTAATAAAACAACAGAGCAAGAAATTGTTGGTAAAAATGCAGAAGATGCTGGTGACAGAACTGAGTTTTTGGACGATGAAACCGAGGCTCCAGATGACAAATGTGAATATGAGTTAGGAATGGCCCTTGATGAAGACTTGGTTCATCTTTCAAAAAAGCCATATACAGCAAAAGAAGAGAAGTCAGAAGCAATCTGCCCTGCAACAAAATGTGAAGAGGCAATGCCTCCTAAGAAAGGCACAAATAAAACTGAAAAACAGAAAACATCTTCACTGCCAGTAAAGCATCAAGCAAGAAAAGGTTCTGCGGGTAAAGTCAAGGCCACAGTTAGTAAATATGCTGAAGATGATGGTGACAGAACTGAGCTTGTGAACGATGAAATTGAGGCCCCAGATGACAAATGTGAATACGAGTTACGAATGGCACTCAATGAAGAATCTCATCTTTCCAAAAAGTCAGATACAGCAACAGAAGAGAAGTCGGAAGTAATTTGCCCTGCAACAAAATGTGAAGAGACAATGCCTCCTAAGAAAGGCACAAAAAAAACTGAAAAACAGAAGCCATCTTCACTGGTAGTAAAGAATCAAGCAAGAAAATGTCCTGCTGGTAATGCCAAGGCAACAGTTGCCAAGGAATTATCGAAATCTAATATGGCAGTATCAGGGGAGAAGATTCCTAATGAGACTGGGCATGAGCCAGAGATAGAAACCATGGAAGAAATGTCCCTTCCTGATGATAAAAGTGACGAGTCAGCTGTTCAAAGAAATAAGTCAGAGAATTTTTCTGAAGAGAAGGAGAATAAGCCAATTGATGGAGAGCAGGGCAGAAGCAATGGTAATCCAACTATTAAATCTAGTGTAAGGCCAGCAAAGATCAAGTCTAAGAAATCGGGGCTCAATCCATCTATAACAGAATCTAACACGAGAGTAAAAACTGAAGCCGCATGTTTTATATTAAGTGGGCATCGTCTACAGAGAAAAGAGTTTCAACAAGTAATCAAGCGTTTAAAAGGAAGGGTTTGCCGGGATTCTCACCAGTGGTCATATCAGGCAACACACTTCATAGCTCCAGACCCCATACGCAGGACAGAGAAATTTTTTGCTGCTGCTGCATCAGGAAGGTATGCATAAACTAAAATAAAGCTCGTATAGCATGCCCCCTTCTAATAATTACAGCAGTGTAGTTTGCTTTCTTTTTTTATGTATTGCATATAAATACTCTTTAATCTCTGGTGGAATGCAGGTGGATTCTTAAAACTGATTTCCTAACTGCCAGTAGCCAGGCAGGAAAATTGTTGGCAGAGGAGCCTTATGAGTGGCACCAGAATGGTCTCAGTGAGGATGGCACAATCAATATGGAGGCTCCGAGAAAGTGGCGGTTGTTGAAAGAAAGAACAGGTCATGGAGCCTTCTATGGAATGCGTATTGTTGTGTACGGCGATTGCATTGCTCCACCTTTGGTATTTTTTTTAAAAATAATTCATTTCGTTTAATATTCTTTTACTACATGCCAATACTATCATGACCTTCATGTGAATTGTTATAGGCTTTAGGACTGGTCTTTATATTTTGATGCAACTTGATGTCCAAACATAAGGTAACTATGAATTGCAGAGATAATAATAAGATACATATATTGGACACAATGATTCTAAGAATATATATTTGTAAATGTTTTTGTATAAATATTTAGTTTATTAAGGTCCAATGTTTCTATATTTTTGCATATATTTATACACGTTTTTATGTTTCATATGTAATGAATTTTCATAACTTTCTAAAGGCTTAAATACTTTCAAGATAGGTATCTGTAAAGTATTCAAGAGTATCAATACCGGATATGGATACGTAAAGCAACTTAAAATAAAGATAATTCTTTGGTCATTAATGATAACGAGGTTCCAACCATTTCATCCGTGCTTTATAATTGTTGATGACATGTATGTACTTCTGATCCGACTCAACTGTTTTACAGGATACTCTGAAACGTGTCATCAAAGCTGGAGATGGAACAATATTAGCAACTTCTCCTCCTTATACCCGCTTCCTTGGTACCGGAATCGACTATGCTGTAGTTAGCCCTGGCATGCCACGTGTTGACACGTGGGTCCAAGAGTTCTTAAAACATGAGATACCTTGTGTTGTAGCGGACTACTTGGTTGAGTATGTTTGCAAGCCCGGGTTCTCCCTTGAGAGACATGTATTATATGGCAGTCATGCTTGGGCAGAGAAATCATTTGATAAACTTAAAAGCAAGGCAGAAGAGATTGTTGAAGAACTCGTTGCTCCTGAAGATTCCCGTGATGATGATATAATTTGCAAAGTATGTGGATCCCGGGATAGAGGAGATGTAATGCTGATTTGTGGTGATGAAAGTGGTTCCGTCGGGTGTGGAATCGGTACCCATATCGATTGCTGCGATCCTCCACTAACAGCTGTCCCTGAGGAGGATTGGTTTTGCCCAAAGTGCAGTAGCACCCGAAACTGCTCAAACAAACCCAGTAAAAGGAAAAAGACTGTCTTATCTTCATCCAAGTGTACGTAATATCATATTCCCTCCCCCTTTTGAGTCAGTCATCGTTTCATTTAGGGAACATACCTGAATTGTGCCAACATTATCCCTGGTCCCTAGATTAAAGTTGTAATAATAATAATAATAATTTTGTACAATCCTTAGTAATTAACAAAATAATGCTGATTTCAAACATTTTTTGCAAACGTTATTTATGGACTCAGGTGAATGGCAAGAGGTTTCTAATCTGTCTGGACTGAAGCTCCGCATTTATGGCAAAGGCATCACTAACTAAATCGAATGTAATACTAATAAAAAATATTAATAGAATAGAAATAGAACTGTCTTTTCATATAGATATTTCTTCAACACAACATAGGTCATCGAAATTTCATATAGATATCTCTTCAACACAACATAGGTTATCGAAATTTCTCTTGATAAATACTAAGATGTGTAAACAAAGGGATAAAACTGTGTTTTTTTTCCAATGATGTTCTGTGATAAAAAAAAAATTAACTTTATTTTTGTTAGAAAATGACACCAAAAGTACTCAAGAATATGTATTTAAGTTGTCTTATATAAATTAAAATAAAAACATGACAGGAAAAAGAATTTCTAAAACACTTTTAATATTGAATCCTTTGAGCAACTTGTTAAATAAGGTAATTGACTACATATAATTTAATTTGTGTAGTTTTAGAGGAAAGTGACTTCTAAACAAAAGAGAAAATAGTCAGTTCACATAAGTTGGACGGACGATAATGTTAAAAAATAACAAAAAAAAAGCAATATTATTATGAGTGGGATTGAATTGAATAGATATAAGTTGTTTGGATTTGGCTTCTCTAAAATGAGTTTAGAGGGTGCACTTTAGATAATGTCTAAATATTCATATTCTTATTTTGGAGCGTGCGTTTTGAATAATTTGAGATTTTATTTTTACCAGATAATGTCTCTAAATGGGATGGATAACAAAGGAATAGAAACAGTGAATTTTTTTTTTTTACCAGAAAAAAGAAAAACAAACAAACAAGGAAGCAAGAGTAGGTTTTTAGTTTAGTTAGTTTTTTTTTTTTTTTTTTGTTCTTCAGGTTCTACTAATTCTTAAATGAATTGGGAAATGTATTGGGCTTTGTTTAACTTTTCAACCTAAAACGAGTACGTCTTATCACAAAGCCCATCATTTTTTCATACGATTATTTATTCTTTTTCCATACGCTTTTTTAATGGGAAAGTACAAGAGCAATCAAGCAACCAAACCAATCCCCAGTACAAAGGCGTACTACAAGGCTTAAGGCACCCTACTTTTCCCCCTCCCACACCACTGAGTAATTCCAAAAAGCTTTGTTTGCTTATTACTAATTTCATGTTCATGGTACAACAATTCTCATGTTTCTTGCCCATAACAACTTTTCTTTGTTGAGGCAAATCTGATGTGTCTGGCGGATACGTAACATAACATGATCCTTTTTTATTGCATGTGTTGTGGTCTATCTGCCTTCAATGAGAACAATAAAGTCTAAATGAAATTTAAATGCATATGTCGTGGTCTACCTGTCCTTAATGATGGAACAGATACATATAGATTACTAGGGTACTATAAAACAATACACTATGGTACCCTCTATTCAGAGATCCTACTAAATGAAATCTGATTCAAACATTGGTTACTTAATTTTCACACTGTCCTTCAAGCATTAGTGTATTACGATTGATATCAGATATAGGTTAGCAAAATTGATAGGTTTGTTTGCATACAGTGACATAAAAACCACTGAGCATATGTTGTAAAGGAATATAGTTCCCTGAAAACTCAGATCTCAATAAAAACCCATCACTTTTTTCCCCCTCTAACTGGCAATGAAATTCGATTCCCCTTATCTCACACTCCCAGCTACTAGGGA
The DNA here is from genome assembly GCF_000004515.6 of Glycine max. Lineage (NCBI taxonomy): Eukaryota > Viridiplantae > Streptophyta > Magnoliopsida > Fabales > Fabaceae > Glycine > Glycine max. The sequence goes on along the minus strand of NC_016089.4, from coordinate 1,223,387 downwards.
TGACAATGGAGCAAGTTGGGGCGGGCTTCCTTATCTTCATTCCTGTTCCTGCAAAATTCTTTTTCACTTTTATTATTACTAAATTTTCAATTATTTATTTTATTTCATAATTTCTATTTCTTTTTATTGTGAAATAAATCGTTAAAACAGTATTATTTTAATCAAAATAGATAGTGAGAAAATAATTTTTCAGATATTTCTTCCAGCACCTTATGCCAATGCCACCTAATTTTGACATAAGCTCTAGAAAAGACCATATATTATCCATGATTAATTATCTGGACGTTGAAGGAGGCACATGATAGCAGCACATGGTGCCTCTGGCATGCATGATTATATACCTTGCCACCTCTTCGACTCTTTCCAATGTTCCCTTTATTCAAACATCACGTGTTATTTTCCCTCTGTATAGCACCTCTAATGTTTGTGCCTTTCTCTTGCTAAAACAGGGACGCCAAGCCTTTCCTTTTAAAAAATGTAAATTACGTTAACATCTTCTGAATTTTTTTCGGATTATTAACATTCACTATAACATTTTTTTTATAAGAATATATGATGTAATTTTTTCAAATAATTAAAAAGTTAATATAATATATAAAAGGATGTCTATGTAATGTAATATAAGTTTAAAGAATATGATAACAGAAAACAAACAAACTGTATTGTAATTTCATAAATATATACTTATGAGTAAATAGTGTTGTAAAGAATTTTTACAACGTTTTTTTTTTTTTGTGTGTACAATGTGATTCTATTACAAATTGACATATATGTCATGTTGACTTTTATAATACTGATATTAAAACTTATACTTCTGTAAAAAAAATAAATTATACCTACTATTATAATTTTTATTAGTTGACAGTGTAATTTTTTTACACATAAATAAAAAAATAAACTTTATACCTATAAAGATATGGGTGATATGTTAATTTTATAAATATATATACATATACTGATATACATACAAACACATATATTAGTTCAATTTAACATGAATTAAATTAGATTTTAAAATTAAATTTAAAATATAATTTCTTCTCCTATAAACATTAATTGAGATTCTTTAAAAAACATTTATTGAAAAATTTGTCCAATACCTTAATACAGAAAGTATTCCTCAAAATTCAATAATTTAATTTAATATATTATATAAAACCAAAAACAACTCCAAAAAAGGATGTAGGTTATATTTCTAGACATGGTGATGGAAGTCATGAACTCAGTCGTTCATGTAAACCTAGACAATCCATTATGGATTTAGTATGACTACACTTTTGAAAAAGAAAAAAAGACCAAACACAATACAAGCAAAGCAAGGTCTTATGTAGAGGCCCCCAAAGGTTCTGACCACAGAGTAACTAAAGAAATGGTACCCTCGTGAGATGCACCTTTTCTTTCGGCACAATATATATTAAATTGTTATATGCTTTAAATGCGAATATTAAAATTCAAATAGAAAAAGTTATCGGGAAAAAATAATACAGTCAGAGAAGCAGTTCAAAAATACCTACTAAAGTTTAACGACTATATAATATAATCCATGCTTTTGCAGAACTAGTAGTATTTTGTTGTTTATATATGAATGATAGAAATAGGAGATGTGCGGGACAAGTTTTCCTCTGTTCCACCAATGTTATTCATCATCCCAAATCTGTGTTTTTATTCTTAAAAACAAAAAGGAAATCCTTTTAGCATTTATTCAATGGCCATTTGAGACATCTATTTACCATTAATAGTAATAATATTGCATGCGATGGACAGTAGAACTGATGCTTAAGACACTTGGTTCAAATATAGCGTGTTCAATTTCATGTTTCAAACATGATTTTCAGAAGCTAATAATTAATTATAGCTTCTTAATTAGTCCCAAATGTGATTCCTCCATTTTCAATGAGTTTCCAACCATGCACTCAATCTGTTTTGCATTTGTGATTTACTTTTTGTTTTGCAAATTGTCTTCCTCTCCAGGAGGCTGCAATTTTTGTTCGAATTCTTTCTCATACTTGGTTGTATTTTACTGTATTGGAGTAATGTGGACAAGCTGAACCATGGTTTTCCATAAGCAACTCACACCTTCCAACCATGACACACAGTTTTGCTTAATTTTAAAAGTAGCTTAATGAACACTTTGAGAAAGCCTTGTTTTCTCCCCTCATATGGGAAATTCATAGTGGCACACAGTTTGACCTCGTCATCAGTTATCACATTTGTTGTTATTTGCTGAGTGAAGGGTCTTTTTTGTCTCTTTGAATAATATTCTCTCACGTTTTAAGTACCTTTCTTTTATAAAAAAGAAAAAAATCAGCATATATATGTGGATATATTCAAACTTTTATCTGCAGGCAACAGTTGGATCCTTCCTCCTAAGTGAGATGAGGGAATCTGTGTAATGATGCATCTCTTACACAGAAGAAGAAATGCACAAGCTTTTGCGTGTATCAGAAAGCACGCCTCAAACAAAAGACAATTATTAGGCTTAGGAGGTTGAACTGTTGAAGCCTTTTCATTGATTCCCCACAACTACCCTCTTGAAATTGCCATACGTAAACAGTGCTGTATAAATTTTTACAATAGCATTATTATTACGTGTATAACAATTAAAATATATAAAAACTTAAAAGTCTTGAACATTCAAACAAAATTGATAGTACGGAAAACAAGGTAAAAGGCTTGTGAAGGGTAAATGTTGAATTGACGTTTCGTCTCTAATCCTTTGTTTTCTTGTATTGAGTGCTGATTACACACCTTGCTTTTGTTGTATATGTGTGTGCAGAACTGATTAAGAAAAACTGACCACTTTTTCCCTTGTACACGACTTCATAATTCTCTTCCACAGTTGCCACCAGCAGCTACTGAATCCAATTAGTATATTTTGTTTTTAAAAATTAAGATTTAGTTATAATTTTAGTTCTTATAGCTATAATAATTTTTTAAAAAAATATTTATATAATTTAAAACATTCTATCTTGGTCCTTAGAATTTCAACTTTTTTACTCTTTTAATTTTCATGATCAAGTTTCAACTAAGAATATAGCAAATATGAATGAATTAAGAATATAGCAGAAAAACAAGCTTCGACACAATTAAAAGCTGTCGAGTTTCAACTAACATGATTTATTTTCTTCAAACAACATTAGTTTGAAACTTGATAATGAGGATAAAAGGATAAAAATCACAACTAAAAAGACTAAGCTAGAATGTATAAAACTACAATAACTCTAAAAGTAAACAAGGTAATTTAACCTAAAATTAATGAATCGGCGAACTTTTTAAGAACTTTGATATTTCTCATGGTTTATTAACAGCTAGAAATATTTGTGGGGTCCAAAAAAACATATTTAAGAAATTTAAAAATAAAGTGATGCTCGTGTAATATTTCATATGTTTTCGAATATAAACAATAAAAATCTCATATTTTTTTTAAATATAAAAAAACTTCAATTATATATATCTTATTTAATGAGATTATTTTTAAAATATCCTTTAATAATAAAGCTAAAGATATTTTTTAAGCTTAATATTATGTTTTAATGAAGGATAATTTTTTTAAAAAAATTAATTAAAAATGATATAATTTAATAAATTAACTAATTTTCTTAATATAAAATGTTTTTTTTTTTTTTGCTTATAATCGAGACGGGAGGGAGTAAGATTTATCACATACAATAATTTTATTTAAAAAATCCACTAATTTAATAATTTTAAAAGAAATATACACCAATTTCAGTTCTTGTTCAAAATCCAGATAACCTCATGTACACAAATCCATGTTCAATAACATAAGCAAGAACAGTATAATTACAAAGAATGTGGATGTCTTTTGTAACTTTTTAAATTATTCTCAAAACTTTTAGATTGGTTGTATATATAAACAATTTATTTATAAATTACTTTCTAAATTGATTTATTCGTACAATTAATCTATATTGTTAACATTCTTTTAAACTTGTGAAATTCCTAAAAAAATTCTATAACATATATGAAATCATTTTTCACATTAGTTCTTAGAACATTCGTTTTAGAAAATTCATTATAATTTTTTTAATTTTAGTAGTGTGTTCATATTTTTGTTGCTCCAATTTTTTCAAGGTGTATATAGGAAAGGATAAATTTGTTATATAAATATTTCTATTGTGATATTCTTGAAAAGTGTGATTATATACTTTAAAACCAACAGTACCTTAAAAAAACTTAGAGCTCTAAAATAAATAATTTCACTTTATAGTGAGAAAAGAATACTAAGTGAACTCAATTATTGATGAAAACATCAACAATCAATTTTACATATACACATGTAATAAATTGTAAATATGTTAAAAAAAATTATTATTAACAACTAAAAATACAGATAATTTATATTTATCATACTGATACATATATAACAAGTCATAAATATATTAAAATATCAATAACTATTTTTATTAATAATTAAAAATACTTTTCAATTTAATACTCCTATACTAGCAAGAATTATACCAAACAGAAGCCAACACACATCCCTGCCCAATCAAATATTATTTTGTCATCACACTAGACTGGTAGAGCCGGTAACCGTGAAGTAGTACATAAATTGGCCATTACGCGAGGAGGTTCAAATCAGAATCACCAACCGGCTCAATTATACTGACACAGTTGTTAATTATAAGATTATTTTTAAAAAAATTAATTATCTCTTTTTATAATTTTTTTTAAAAAAATTTAGATGTATTAATTATTTTTTATATATATACAATTAAATAGATAAAAAGATAAGAAGCATAATTTTAAAATATCAGTACAAATAATTGATAGATATAATATGATTAATTAAATTAATTATTTTTGTTGATTAATTGAAAAAATGTTATGACTAGGATTGAGAAATTACTTGGGGTGGAAGGGGCAAAGTTTTTGGTGGATACAAATGCTAATTAAGAAAATCTAATTGAATGCATTTGGACCAGACATTGGAAGCTACAGAGCCCGGTTTACTACCTCTGGTTTGATAGTAGAGAAAGGAGTTTCTCCTCTCTTCGGCAATGAAATTTCTTTATATATATGCAACCCATCATCTATATCTCTCTTTCCTATTTGTTTCATCACAACTAAATAACCTCAATTTAATCATTCCCTATATCTTCAATATCAGTTGTCGGGTTCTTAAACTAAGGAACAGATTCTTATATAAATATTGTTATTTAATAAGCAGCATTCTTAATACAGTTTTTAAGAATTTTAAAACAAATTAATGTAAAAATGCTTCTAAATTTTACAACCATTTTATGATTTGTTTTAAATTTCATGTGCTATTGTTATATTGTATGACTCATCTAAAATGAATTTTTTTTTAGAGGAAACAAAGTTATATTTCACTCATGACTTGGATAACAATATAAGATGAGATATAATCAAACATATGAGAACTAACATCAAATCTTAATATTCTTGCTAAATAATAAACAAGCGTGATTAACTTAGTTCTTTATAAAACTCACTCTAGAATGATTATACTATAAGGATTGTGTTTATCTTCCTAAATGATACCAATACCCGCTCTAAGTTTTAAAAAGACATTCACCTTCCCTAAATAGCATAAGAGGATTGTGTTTGTCATTTTTTTTTATTAATTTTTGAAGGTATCATTTTACTGAATTCGTTAGACAAGAACATGTCTCTTTTAAAAATTAAAAATTAGTATTCCACTTCTTTTATTACCATTTAATAGCACGTTAGTTGTTTTAAATTTTAATCAATACTTTTCTTATCCATCAACCATACATTAATGATTCAGAAACTAAAAAAAACATTAAAAGTAATGAACAATATAGTATTTTTTTACTGTAATTTCTGATAAGAATTTAATGAAAACAATTTAATTTGTCTTAAGTAAGCATTGCCGCGATAACGCAACATACTTTAAAACTTGGCAAGATTTAGTTTAGCGGCATGCAGCTGCAAATATTAGAAGTAAAGTTGAAAACTAATATACTTTGTACATCTAAATAAATGAGCATTGAAATGTAGAGCAAAAAAGAAAAAGAGGGTGACAAAATTGTCCATCTGTACAAGAAAGCGACGAAGCAGAGATTCTTAGGGGGATGGAGGAATCAGCAGCTCATCGCCTCGTACTTCACCGGAATGGAGCGGTTGAACCCCGATTGCGAAAGCAAGTTCCCAACCACCGCAATATCGCGGCAAAACACCCCCTGATAAACAGAGGGGTTCGCCGTCGAAGGCGATGAAACGGTGCACTTCTTGTCTTCCAATTTCTCATTACTCATCAATTGAGCTTCTAGAACCTTCTTCCTCTGCTTCTCGGCAGCAGCCTCCTCCTCCATGATGGTACCCATCACATTGGTGTAACCCTTCTGGAGCAACCTGTAGAGCAACAGCGCCGACATTTTCGCCCTTTCCTTAACCGAGTCGAGGTCGCGCTCGTCCGCCAGCTCGCACCGCTCCATGAAGCACGTGGCCTTGTCGGGTTTGTGTTTCAGACACAACAACAGATGCGCCCTCTGCAGCTCCGAACGCCCGCACCCGCGCCGCAACCCGATGAGCGCGTGGTAGTCCACGTTCCCGGTGTCCCCGGAAGCGATCCTCTGTTTGAGTTCCTGGGTTTTTACGGTGAGAGCGCAGAGCTTCCCGGGGATTTCTCTGTAGCGTACGCTGTGGTGGCGCTTCTTCCAGGTGGGGCCCGCGAGCTTGTGGTCCCGGAGGATGGTGTTGTAGAGGAGCTTGAGGTGTTCGAGGTCGTGGAGGGAGTCTGGGAAGCACCGAATGGATTCGAGGAGGGAGGCTCGGGTTTCGAGGGCGTGGATGCAGGTGGGGTCCAGGGCGAGGGTTCTGTTGCAGTCGCCGATTGAGTCCGCGATTCGCCCGGCCGAGTGGTGCGCGGAGGCTCTGTGCATGTAGCACTCCGCGAGGAAGCCCTGAGGGGCGCCGCGGCGGCCGTCCACGATTTTTGAGAAGTGCCGGATGGCTTCCGAGTGGAGGCCGGCGTCCAGGGCGGCGAGGGCGGCGGCACGGCGGCGGAGGAGGAGCTTTATGTGGGCGAGGAGTTGGGTGACGGCTTCGGACTCCAGGAGTGGGGCGCGGGGTGGGGTGGTGGGGGTGGGGGTGTCGCCGGAGAAGAGGGAGTTGGAGAGGGAGAAGCTGTCGTCGGACCAGCACACGCTCTCGCGGCGGAATGCGGCGGTGGCTAGGCGTTTGCCGGTTTGGAGAAGGACCATTGCGTCTTCCATTAGGCCTAGGTGGCAACATGCTTTCCCCAGAACCAAGTATCTGTTGGTAAATAGAATAGAAAATTAGAAACTCAGACAATACACACTCCATAAAAAATAAAAATATCTGTTTCGTTACATTTGATTTTTTTTATTTTTTTAATCAATCGAATCAAAAACAGTTTATAATAACTTATGACTTGAAGCATTTGGATCTCATTGTTCACTTATCCAAATAAAATGCAAAAATGTATCTAAAAAAAATAAAATGTAAACATGAATTTCCATTCTATACACATGTATCTATCAAATATGTTTAAAGAATTTAATACAGTCTCTTATTTCTAACCAATCCTTCAAAACCCGATTTCAATTACTACTAAAAATTTCAAAAACATATAAATCTCATTGTTAAAATAGGATAAAACAAAGAAAATTTAAAATTCAGTAAAAACTGTGTGCTAGAGTACATTATTAAACACAATGTGCTTATAAACTGTTATTATTATAAATAAAATTAGAACATTAATTATAATTTTTAACACTCATAAAATATTTAGTAAACCCTATTTATAATTTTGTAAGATTCAATGATTAATGAGTATAGTATTAAAGACTGTGTTAACAACACTCGTCATTTTTTTTTATTTACTTAAAATACTAAACATCAAGTTAAAATATAAAAAATAATTTTACAGTCAAAGTACTCCATAAAAAATAAAAATATCTGTTTCGTTACATTTGATTTTTTTTATTTTTTTAATCAATCGAATCAAAAACAGTTTATAATAACTTATGACTTGAAGCATTTGGATCTCATTGTTCACTTATCCAAATAAAATGCAAAAATGTATCTAAAAAAAATAAAATGTAAACATGAATTTCCATTCTATACACATGTATCTATCAAATATGTTTAAAGAATTTAATACAGTCTCTTATTTCTAACCAATCCTTCAAAACCCGATTTCAATTACTACTAAAAATTTCAAAAACATATAAATCTCATTGTTAAAATAGGATAAAACAAAGAAAATTTAAAATTCAGTAAAAACTGTGTGCTAGAGTACATTATTAAACACAATGTGCTTATAAACTGTTATTATTATAAATAAAATTAGAACATTAATTATAATTTTTAACACTCATAAAATATTTAGTAAACCCTATTTATAATTTTGTAAGATTCAATGATTAATGAGTATAGTATTAAAGACTGTGTTAACAACACTCGTCATTTTTTTTTATTTACTTAAAATACTAAACATCAAGTTAAAATATAAAAAATAATTTTACAGTCAAAGTTTTAATTCATCATTTAAACTGCCTATGCTAATAAAAAAAATATTAATTGCATGATAAATTATAATAACACAATATTTGAGAATGCAATTATGAGTTCATTAAAATAATAAGTCAAATATAAATAAATGAAAATATAAGTGATATTCCTAGTTTTTCTTAAAAAAGATAAATATTTTAAAACAAATTAATAGAGCAAATTTTCTTATTATTTTAAATATTTTTATTACATCGTATAATTATTCTTTTTATTATAGAAATTATTGCGAAAAATATCGTAAAAATGACTAAGTTACTGTGAAAGACTTGGACCTAAAAAATGAAACTCCCAGACGCTTGAAAGTGGAAATCCTTTTAACTCTCCATTACATTTTCCGTGACTTTCCACGCTGTGCAATCTATGGTGCATTAAATTTAATTTGATTTTTGAAGGAAGGAGTTGGGAAACATTTCATTATGATTATGGCAGGCAGGAGCATTTACTCGGAACCTCATCCCTATATGAGGGCTCCGATCTGATCCAAAATGTAAAACCAATGCAAGAGATTCTATAATGCTTATTTTATTACCTCCAATACCCTTCTTTGTGGCAAGTTTTACACATGCCTGCCATAACCTTCTTCTTCAAGTCAGAGAAAGAGAAGCACTTGAAAGTCTGATCGGAGGGCGAGGAAGGGAGAAGCTTCACACCCTCCCTCGAAAGGGAACTATCCGAAGAAACAGACGAAGAACCAGAGTCGTCGTTGTTCGACATTCTCAGGCTCGGAATGTAGTCCTGAAGCATATCCGCCACGTCTTTGAACCTTCTCAGATACAGCAGCGACCTCGCTCTCAGCTCCAGCGCTTCGTCGAGCCGCGGATAGATCGCCAGAGCCGCGTCGAGAAGGTTCAGCGCTGAAGCGATCTCGCTCTGTTCCTGCGTCGCTATCAGACTCCGAGCGTCTCTCATGTATTTCTCTACGATCTACAGAAAACGGCGCGTTTGGATCAATGAAAAAAGAAAATAAAAACCGAAACAAAAGGTTCTGGAACGTTCTTACCTTTCTGTTGGTAAGCCACCAGTGCTTCTTTTCTGTGGCATTGAGACAGGGAGTGGTCACGGCCATTGATGATGGTGTATGTTGTGGCAGAAGATTCAACGTTGGATCATATAAATATCAAACACGCTCTCCTCTTCTCTTTCTTCTCCCACCTATTAAGGTAGGAGTGTAATCTCTCTCTCTCTCTCTGACTTTGTAATAACAGGAAGAGGAAATATATAGAGGGTGAGAGAAAACGAGTTTGACAGAGAATGGGCAATGGACTAGTGACGAACAAACTAGGGATTCTAGATTCTATCAACGTTATCAAATACATTACATCTTTTACCTTACTTTTTCTTTTTAAATTTTTTTAATCACATTATATATTTTTTTTAATAAAGGTATAGATTTACTACCATTTATATATTTTCTATTAACTAAACATGTCATATCCAGTGTAAATTTCAAGGAATGTAAATAATTAAACTATTATTTTAGTCAAAAAAATACATTAATTCTTCAAACTAAGAAATTTTAAAATAATTAATTGAAAATTAATTTTGTCAATCGTATTAATCTAAAATTTAAAAATGATAATGTTAATATATTTATACTTTAAAGACTAAAAATGATAATAAGGGATTAAATTTAAAAATTTAAATAAAATAATTGTAAATTTAAGATAATTATTTTTAGAGAATATTCTAGACTTTCAAATGTTAAAAGGATGATTTACTGATGCTTGAAAATACAAGTGTAAGTAGAAGAGAAAACGCCTTCAAAAAAAGTGTTGAAAGATATTGACAATTTAAACTTTTATATAAATTTTCATCCTTTAACGTCATACGGTCAATACATCATAAATATGTATTTTCTCTCACATTAATAATATTGTAACTTGTTATAACCCTAAATTAATGAGTTTCATTTTTTAAGAAATATATATAAAAAAATGTAATTTAATTTAGTGGATAGGTGAAAAATTATAATTGACATTTGAAAAAAAATGTCTTACAATAAATATTCACATCTATGATATTTGTACAAACTTCATTCTTTTATTTCATAGTTGTCAACAAATCATAGAATTATATTTTCTCTCACATTACCAACATTGTAACTTGTTGATTTATGACCCTAAATTTATGAGTTGTATTTTTTTAATAAAATATATGAAAGATGTTACTTGATTGAGTGGAAGGGTGAAAGATTGTGATTAACACCCAAAAAAATGTCTTGAAAGAAATATTAATAATTTTAACTTTTGTACAAATTTTCATATTTTAACGACACAATAATTACCAACACGCCATAGATTTAGATATTCTCTCGTGTTAACATTTTTGCAACTTGTCAGTTTATGATTTGAAATTTTTGAGTTGCATTTTTTTTAGTAGAATATACAAAAAATGTAACTTGATTGAGTAGATAGATCAAAGATTATGATTAACACCTTGAAAAAAAATGTCTTACAAAAAAATATTGACATATTTAACTTTTGTCTAAACTTTTATCCTTTAATATCATATTTGTCAATTGACCATAAATTCAAATTTCCTTTAGTATTAATAATATTGTAATTTGTGGATTTATGACCTTAGATTTATAAGTTACATTTCTTTCATTATAATATAAGAAAAATGTGACTTAATTCATTGAACAAGTGAAAGATTATGATTGACACTTTGAAAAAATACCTTAAAAGAAATATTGATAACTTTGACTTTTGTGTAAACTTTCATCCTTTAATGTGTTAATACGTCATATATTTAATTTTTCTCTCATATTAATTAACAATATTGCAACTTGTCGGTTTATGACCCTAAATTTATGAGTTGCATTTATTTCATTAGAATATAAGAAAAATGTGATTTAATTTAGTGGACGGGTCAAAGATTACGACTAACACTTTAAAAAATATATATCTTTAAAAAAATTATTAATATTTTTGACTTTTGTTTAAACTTTCATCCTTTAACATCATAGAAGACAATACAATGTAATTTAAATTCTCTCTCACATTAATCAATATTGAACCTTGTAGGTTTATGACCCTAAATATTTTATAAGCATTGCTTGTATTTTTTTCTGTTTTAATAAAATATAGGAAAAATGTATAGTTTTTTACTTGATTCCGTGGGTGAGTGAAAGATGATGGCTTACACTGGAAAAAAAAAAACCACTGACATCTTTAATTTAAGTGTAAACTTTCATCCATTAACATCATAACCCACAACACAACTATAAATTTAGATTCTCTTCCGCATTAATAATATTGCGACTTGTTATGGGTTTATGACCTCAATTTATTGCCTGCATTTTTTTCTCTCTTTTTTTATAAATAAAATATAGGAAAAAGCGTCTAGTGTGTGACCTGATTCAATGGGAGAGTAAAATTTTATAACTGACACCTTAGAAAAAAAATGCATTAGCTTGAAAATTTGAGATTAATTAATGAAACAAGCATTAGCTTGAAAATTTTCGCGTCCCACATAGTAAAGAAGAGCGTGATCTTGAAGTTTTAGAAAATCTCTATAATTTGGTTGATTGAGAGTATTTTCTAGTGATTTTCGGCATTTTATGATGATTTTAAACTCTTAAAAACGAATATGACGAAAAAAACAATTGATTTAAAAAATTGATTAACTTTTGTTTCCTATTTTCCTATTTTATGTTTCTTATCTATTTCACTCAAACAAAACACCTCTGATAAACTGGTTTAATATTAAGAATGTATTTGGACAAGATTATTTTTTTTTCAAATTGTAATTTGATTAATAGAAAAAATCATTGATATTATTATTTAAATTATATAATAATTCAGATTATAATTTAAGATTGCAACTTTTATTTGATAAAAAAATATTATAACTCTAACAAATAATTTTTCTGTGATATTTTTTTTTTATAGAAATTACGGCTAGAAGTTAATAATATTTTTGATTAACTGTTTGTTTTCCATTTCATTCTTAATAATTAACTAATTCAAATATAAAACTAACAATTGTAAGTGATTTCAGATCATTGTTTGTGATTTTAACATAAAACACTAATTTATTTTTAACGGGATGAGGAGGAATGAATATGGAGCAAAGTAATAAGGGAAATGTTAAAAACACATATTTTGATACATTTTTTTTAAATTGAAATTTATTAAAAATTTATTAATTTGAGATCTTATTTAATAAATATCTCTCATAATTTTGTAATAATTTTAAATATATTTTAATTATATTGTATTAGAATAAACGTGTTAATAAGATTTCTCAAAGATTAAAGAAGGGTGTGAAGAAAATTTATTTTAATTGATGGAGTAAAGTGTATAAATTATTATAAATTACTTGACATATGATTATTAGGGATAAAAAATTGGTGATAGAGAAAAGAGTAAGGAGGAGTTAGTGATAATGATGAGAATATTTATGGGCAATGGAAAGAGGGCATTCTCTCACAAGGCACAGGAATCCTGGTTTTTCTTTTTGGAGGGTTTGATACTTTGATTAATGAAAGCACGTGAATGATGGGTTTGTCTTAAAGGGCTCTCTTACAGTAACTTACCTTGCCTCACAAATATCCCATTACAGTTCCTGTGATCTCGGGCACTGCCTTTGCCATTTCCATTACCCCCCCTTTGCCACGTCACCCTTTAATGCTAGCCTGTCTCCACGTGGCATTCCTGGATTTGGGTCCCACAACCCAAGTACCCTTCTCCATTCCATAATACCGTTTTTGTTTGTTTCCTTGTTTAATTATTTTAGGGTAAATATCTATTTGTTCTTGAAATTCTTAAGCGTTCATGCTTCAGTCTTTTAAAAATAAAATAAAAATTAATTTTTAGCCTTTTAATGTTTAAAAAGTATAACTAAATAATTTTGTCGATAACTTTTCACTGTTAACTTTCATGGTTTTGCTTGTGGTACTTTTAGATTAAATTGTCATGAGAAATGCACATGGTATTGCTTAGTTAGTGAAATGAATAAAATAAACTTATTTGTCAGTAAAAAATTTATGGATTATTTTGTCACTTTCATTTTTTCTACCCCAATTTTTTACTATTACAATCCAGCTTCCCTCCCAATTTGTTTTCATGTCAGTTCCTCTTGTTCGCCCGAATGATAGAAAACATGTTTATAGTTGACCTGCGAACTGACCAGCATGTTGGGGGAAAAAACCATAACAAATTTCGTGAAAGGTTTGATAAAAAAGAAATAAGTACAAAGAACAAACTGCGTTTGCGCAACAGTATGTTGAATCATTTTTTTTTTTACATATTCTCTTTCATTCTTGAACGAAAAATCAAGTTCTAGCATAGGACTTGCTCAAGCTAGATTGGTTTATCTACCAAAGCCCTCAACTGATTTAAAAAATGGTTGAGCAATGAGGGAGAAATTGAGAGAAAACAAAAGAGGAACACGATTGGTTTGTGCGGAAGTTTGGCAGACAATTTTTTTTTTTTTTTTTTTTACAGTTACTCAAGTTTAAATATGAGTTTTGCTTGAAATCGATTGTTCTACAAGAACACTCAATCAATTTTACAAAAAAAAATTCAATGGAACAAAATCAAAAGCAAAAGGGGAAAAAAATTCATTTTAACCTTGTATGTTAGGAGTAAGCTTTTGGAATTCATGTTTCAAACTTCATTACAATAAGTCCATGGGAGGGAGAAGAAGATATAAGGAAGAGGAGAAAAGAGATGATGGGAGTGAAGTTGGGATTGCAACAATAAAAAAACGAGGGAAGGAAAAAATAAAAGCAATCTTTAAGGGTAATAAAATAATCCATCAACTTTTGACATACAATTAAGTCTATTTTACTAATTTCTCTGACTAAGCAACATTTCTCATTATAATTTGATCCAAAAACGTCACATATACAAAATAGTGAGAGTTAACATTCAAAAGTTAATGGTATGATAATTTTATCATACTTTTTTGATATTAAGAGACTAAAAATTAATTTTCATCTTGATTGAAATATCAACTTTTAACATTCTTAAGGATCCAAATAAATATTTATCCATTGTTTTATTTAGTTCCAGTGTTATTATTATTTTTATTTTTAAGACGTTATTATTGTTGCATTTTTGTGGATTGGATAGTTCATATTTTGTATGATAACATGATCAATGATTTGACCCTTGCATATAAACCCAGGAACAGTTCAATAAATTAAAAACGTTTTGTTTTGCTTTTCTTTCTCTCATGATACAGAATTTCTTTCCAGCAAAATTATTCTAATTGTCAACAAGAAAAAACTAAATTCACTAATAGACACTAGTATTATAAATCATTAATGCTAACAAACAAAAAAGAGAGAATCATTTCTCTCATGCATGATATTGAATTTATTTAGTACTCGAGTATTGGGTTGCAAATAGCTCTAATAATACTTTATATGGAATATGTAAGGTTTTAGAAATGTAATACACACTATTGTAATGTTTAGCTAATCAATCAATACGCAGTACAAAATAAAACTAATCAATCAATACTGTGCACAAATATTCAATGATGTAATTAGGTGCGCTGCTCATCAACTAAAACTTATTATATTTAAAAGTAAAGCAACAATTCAAACTCAAACTAACGACCTTAGGCTTTCTCAACAATGTAACAACAAACAAACACAGGATTGAGGTGTGCCATATTTCAACTTCAACAATATTGTTAGATTTAATTTCTTTTGTAGTTTTCATTGCATTTTAAAAATAAGATTGATGAAAATATATGGAAGAGTATTATTTCTGATTTTCGTATCATGCTCCATATGTCACTATATTATGATGACACGGTTGCGTAAGGAAATTATAAGAATAAGTTGATGTTGACATCTTTCATTAATTAACAAAGTATTCATCATTCTTTCGTGCAAATGATACCCTCAAAAGATGAAATAAATAATATAGAATGTATTATCATATAGAATAGCTTTTTAAAAAGAAATACTTTTTAATGTAAATTATTAGTAAGAATGACAAATTTACTTATCATTTGGGAACTTCACAACGACTATTAGGCTTCAAGTTCGAAGATGGGTAATAGGTACTAGATTTTTTTACTGTAATATTTATCTATTAAAATTTTTGTTAAAGAATTCGATTGATCGATCCATTATATATAAAAAAAACTTAAATGATTATCTTTAACAAAACTTTACTTAAGAAAAAACTTTTAATTATATATTTTTCATTTATAAGATTTAAAATAAGATTTTAGTTAAAAAGATTGAGTTCATTTTAACTCAAACTAACATCTTAGTGGTGAATAGGAATTAAAATAAAATTTTAAATGTTTCTTTAATAATTAATATATAAATGTTGTTTTAGCTTTTATATATAATGTCATACATTATTTTGTTTTAAATTTTGTAATACTACATGTGTTTCTGTATATCTTAGGTAAAATTTATTACTAGGAAACGGGAGAAGAAAAAAAAAATACCCTGCAATAAAACTCGAAAACAGGGAATGAAAACCAATGTAGCCGTACGTACGAGAAGTGCAGCTCTGCAATTGGTATTTTTTAAGAATCTTTTATAAATAAAAATTTATACGAAGTAAAAGATGGTTTTTCTAAACAAGTTATTTTTATCGATTAAAATACATAAAACGTATGCACATAAACTTTACTAGAGAAATTAGCTTAATTACACATGAATCTAGAGATGTAAGCAGCATTTGTATTGCTGTTGTTCCCATAGGTTTGGGACCATTAATGGAGTGCCCAAGGCAAGGACACAAACGGGGTCTACATAATTTGTTATCTTCCACACATGTAGTTGTTTCTCTGCTGTGCTAGAACAGCTAAGGAGTTCCAGGTTGTAAGGAATTGGGGTCCATCATTGTGATGAGATGTTCCGTTTCATTGGTAGAGATCATCAATGGTGGAAACTAAGGCATGAACGATTTTAGGTCCACTTATTTTATGTGATGTTTGTGCTTGTCCCACATCCCAAAATTCAATTTTATGTACTATATTTTTGTTTTGGATCTTTCAGTTTAAAGTTCTTCACTACTTTATCCCCTAGTACCAATAGCTACTATTCCTAAGTTAAAATGTGATCTTCCTCACTTTCTGTTAAATCTTTTTCTCCAAGACGAGGATATTAGTAACTTTTTGAATAGGCGTGATCTGTTAAGAAATCTTTGTTTGTTTGTGTGACAATGGGGTCCTATAGAATTTATTTCGGAGCATCAATTTAAATTTACAAAACTAGCTAACAATATCAAATACCCATTTAGGTTTAGTTCTGCTTCTGCTATGACACACATGTTGTGTTTTAACATCTTATTGTTAATGAAATGACAAGTTTTACAAGATGGTCTCATCCAGTACCCCATGGCAGGGTCTAATGTTTCTTCTTGGGTACTGTTTGATTGGTTCAGCCATTATTGGTTCGTTTTCTTTCCTTCACTTTTGGATCTACCCTTGTTTCGTTTTCATTCTCCTTCTATTATTGCCAATTATTGTTTTTTATCCACAATTCAACAGGTAAGGTTGATGGTCCTTCTGATGCAACTGCATGTCTGAATACCTACCAATTAGTTTGCGATTACTCTTTCTTTTCCCCTCGCTCTCTCCTTGTTTGTTTTCCAATATGCATATCATATGCTTATAAGTATTGTTGACTTAAACGCAGAAAAGTATGCCACCAATGCCCCACTGTCTCAATACGAGGGAATCAAATTTATGTCAGTTCAAATATAACAACAACAACAACATAGATAATCACAACACCGCTAAAAAGAAGTCCACAACGAAGAGAGAAAATTTTACATTTAAAGGAGATAAAAATTGTTACACTGTGATTTCATTATTCAATTGAAAGAAAAGAAAATCTGAATGAGACGAGAGAGCAAATCACATATAAAACCTGTTATATAGTATTTATAAAATTTATAAATGCTCACTTAACAAATAACTGTACAAGTATGAAACAGTTTTTTTATCTAACAAAGGTGACAAATGGTTACTATCCATACCCCCACACCACCTCCCTGTCATCCTAGTTCCAACAAAAAAGAAACATGGAAATTTAGATTCTTATATAGGTTGTTGTTTGCCTCTTAGTTATTTGCTCCTATTTTATTCTTATTCCTATAATTGAATTACTTGGTAATCAAATATATATCACTTACCTAGCTAAGAAGACATATGATTAATATATATTTTTTAATTTTTTATATATAAATTAAGAAAAAATGGGTTGTACTTGTATATTTATGTTTAAAGGGAACCATTTCTGTGATGGATGGGTATGCTAATATGGTTGAAATACCTAACTACATTTCATTATAATTTTAAGAACACTCATTATTGGTGCAAGGAGGGCAAATTTAATTTGTGTAATTCTAACAATCGCCGCCGAAATTCTTTCTTGAAAATTAAAGAAAGAACAAAAAAACAGAACTACTTAATTATTGCTTAGCTACACCAGAAGAACGGCCCAATAACTGAAATCATAAGTATTTTTTAGGATATGCAATCTTAACTAAATAAAATTACTATAGGTATTTGTCATTTTGTTGACCATAGGTATCAGCAGTGCCGGCTCAGGCATGCACAAGGTGATGAACGGCTTGTGGCTCCCATTTTGAGCTTTTAAAAAATTTGGAAAAAAATGTATTAATTTCATTTTCAATATAAGGATTTTGTGTATTATTTTTTTATATTTGAATTTATAAATTCATGAAATTTTATGTTGATGAATTATTTATGAAATACGTTTTTTGTTCTGTAGGGTCCTTTTTTAGTTTTTACTTCAAGCTCCAAGAATATCCCAGACAGCACTGAATATTAGAGTTTTTCTTTATATCCGAAACTTAATTAAATGTTCAATATTTAACTTTAAAACGTCTCTTTCAATAAAAAAGAATTAAAACCTCTTATTAAATTAAAATAATCATTTCTGATTGATCCATACTTTTAGTAGTTTGGAACCTACTTTTAGAATTTAGGATGTTATTAAGTCCTACGGCCACACATAGCGAACTTTTTTTTTAAAACAAAACCAAAATCAGGAATACTTAGGATTCCCACAAAGTTCCCACTTTGTACAGGGTGGCCATTTATTGCTTATATCCATATACAATAAGATCCTTTAGATATAAATATAATCATTAAAGGGATTGCAGCTTCAGTTGGCAATCTTAGTAATTGCAACTTAAAATATTGATTAAAGAAATAACTTGGAGATTAAAAATTAAGAATTTACGGGAAACGCTTTCCATTCTCAAAGGCATGTTTGTATATAAGGAGGCAAAGTGTGACGCACATAACTAAAGATTCTCTTAAACTACCATTCTTGGATAAGGTTTTTCCTCTACTTCATTAGCACGAGGGCTCTTATTTCCTGTGGAACAACAATACATACATAATCATTTTTATCATTTGAAAAGCTTGCATGTTCTTTTTAAAAGGTAAACACTCACAAAATGCATTAACCATTCAATGCTAAAAGCGATTTTAGCACGAGCATTTCCATAATTCCTTCGACGGCAAAATAAAGTAATGACTTCAATATTCTCTAATCTATTTTTATAATCAAAATCTCTCTTTATTTTTTGTTTGAACTCATATGAGAAAGGTCTTAACTATAGTTGTTAAGGAATTAATGATAAAAAATATAACATTTGTTTTTTACAATTTTCAATATATTAAATATTTTATTTTGATTTGTATCAAAGCCTTAGAAAAATGCTTAACTTATAGTACTACTCATTAGTAAAAGTAAGAAGACGTTTAAACCTTATCTGCAGCCATGTATTTGATTTGCCTCGTATTCGCCAGATGGGTTATCCAATGTGGTTATGTTTCCAAAGGCTTCTCTGCAAAAGCTCAGGGAACCTCTGTGGGAAGCACGTGTCTTGTTGATGGAATTTCACGTGAAGATGGTGACCCATGTGTAGCTTTCGCTTTGCGAGCCAACAGTATAGTAATAATAATACACTAACATATACTACATATTGCTATGCATGTGTAGCTTCAATGGATTTTTATGTTATGGCCAACAAGGCCAGCTTAATGAGGGTATGATTTGCTCACTCTGCTGCTTACCTCAAAAGCTTTGCCAATAATGCATCTTACTCACTAAATTCAAATTTGAATTTCAGATACACATTATGCTCCAGCTGCTCTTTTTTATTTATTTCTAGCTAATCATTTACTCTTTTTAAATATAAGCATTATGCGCTATATATATATGTGTGTGTAGGTGTGCCTATTATTTCTCTGAATCTGTCATCTAATTGTATATAAAAAAAAGAATCTGTCAGCTAAACATTATATTAAACTTGATCTGGCTATTAAGTCGCAAACCATTATGAAGGAGTAATATACATATAAACTATTAGACTATTAGTTTCAAAACCATGATGAATCATAATAAACGGTTGAATTAGAAGACTTAGATCAATCAGGCAACATAAAAATTGACACATGAGGATTATACTATTGGTTTCCCTCCCTGTTATCAATCAAAATGGCACAAATGTAATAAAGGTTTCAAAAAAGGAATAAAAAGAAATGAGACGCTGGCAAGCTAATATCTGAAAGGTGCTCTCAAACCACACTGAAAATTAAAGCTAACCACTCGCCAGAACATTAATTGGAAATTACTACAAATCCAAAAAAAAAAAAAAAAACACCATACTTGTGCAGAAATGAGTATACAATATGGGATCAGATTCCACAGTTAGGAATTCTAGCATTCACACATTACACTGATAAGAGTCACTCACATTTTATCTTGATAATTTCAATTTAAAATATGTAGTACATGTTTAGATACAAATTTGTAAATTTATGTAATACAAACTTAAATTTATAAACTGATTTTACTCTCAAACATACTTTTGTAATACTCCTATAAAAATCTAATCTTACCATATTCAAAAATATGAAGCGTATGATCTTCATCTAACGATTCTGATTTATGAATGTGTGAATGGATGAATGGAGGGAATCAGTTCCAATTTTATGGATCCAAAAATTTCATATGGTGTGAATGCTATCAGATTTTGTCTTGAAAGGGTCACATGAACAAAAAGTCAAAATTCAAGATGGTTGATGGCAGGCCGGGCGAGTGGGCCGATTCAACTCATTTTTCGAGCTGTTGACATTCGACAATTCTTAGGCCTCGTCCTCATCATCAGTGATTCAGCAAACTAACTCTTCCCAATAAGTTCAACATAAATTTAACCAGCCATGTGGGGCTCTGTAGAGTCATCCTTCGCTATCTTATGTGTTATAGCTTTTAATTAGCTGCACAAAAGATGAAAGCCTTTTAGTTTAAGTAGGACCACTTAATTCAACACCCAAAGGAAGTGCCAAAAATATGTTATCAGCCATCCCTCTTCCAGGGGTTGGTACTTAACATAGAGGGAAGAGCATAGAGGTCTCCACAATAATTGGAAACATTTCTAAGAGATACAAGTGGAAAAGTAAACATAAAAATATGCAATGCCTCGTGGGTGTACCTTTTTTTTTCGTTCTCTCTTGATTGTTTTGAGCTCCTCATAATATGTTATAAGTCAGCCTTTGCTAAAGTTTGTCCTTTGACTAATGACTAGCTAGGGATGAAAAAAGAAAGCTCCTCACAAGAAGCTACTTTGCTTGTTCTATTCTTTGTTTATACCTTTTATCTACTGGAAGAAATATATTCCCCCAAAACCAATCCCCTCTTAAGGCCACCATCTCTGCTTAGTGCTTACCAATTGTTTGATGAAGCTTCAAGTATAATTGTTAAAGTAGAAGCTTGAATTCAAAGTCAAGCATTCGTTTTATTAGAATTTATATGTTGGGTAACATTGTGCTGGCTGATCTACTATATTCATGCTCTTGCAACCTGCTAAACATAAGAAATGTTTCACAAAGTATTAAAAAAAATGGTGTAGCTTATTAATATTATATGCCTATATTGGCATATCGTAATACTTTTGTTGGCAGACAGAAATAAAAACGAACAAAGTTTTTCTATCAGCTATAAATCTACAATACACTTTGAACCTGTGATGTGACTATATACTGATAAGATTTTTTTTCCCACTTAAATTCCCTTTTTATATTGCATTGCAGTATTATAATAGATGGATGCAATCTTGAACAGAGGAAGTCCTTCATTCCAGCTGAATAATACAAATCAAAGCGTGGAATTTGTGACTCCATATTTTCGGAACATGGGAACTTGAATTAAATGCTTTACTCTGTTCTGTTGGCTTCTTATATTACCTATATGTCAACATCAAGGCCATTTTCATTATCAAAGCCTTTCTTTTTATTTTATTATTTCGACTGAGCTTTTTTTGGCGCACACATGCCAGCTTCTGTCATCAATTTGGATCATTATTGGTTTAGATGTCACATGATTGCCTTAATAGTAGTTCTCCATCTCTAAAATCTAAATGATGGGAGGCTCACCATTCTGGTTATTCATTCCCCATTTGGGAAAGCTAGTAGTATTAAATAATTCATATATGTATTTTCCCTAATATCTTGCTCTATCCATCTCATTTTTTTTTATGATTTAAGAATTTAGCTGAGTATTTCCGCTCCCCCACCCCCTCCCAATAATATGCTTTTCTGCTTTCTTGCATTCCAATCGTAGCAAGGGGCCAACATTTTTGTTGAATTTGTCATCAAAAGCAGTACAAATTATACTTTGCTAACATTTCAGTACTTGGGTACAATGATAATTAATAAGAGTGTCGCGTTAAAATCTGTCTAGAAATAAGTAAAAAAGCAATACGATTGGTTATGGTTCTCTTGCATTCCATTCGTAACAAGAGACTTCATATTTCTATTGAATTCATTACAAAAGCAAAAGAAAAAAAAATATGCTCTACTAATATTTAGTTAGGTCTTTGGAAATGACTAACAATGGAAGCTGGCCTGTGGGTGTAAGCTCTGCACATCATGGTGAAAAAGCTCATTCTTATTACCAACCTTACAATTACATTTTAAAAAAAAATACTAATGTCTTGTATTGATAAAAGTACAAGCAAAAAGAATGGCAAAGAAAGTAGAAATGAATGGGAGAGAGAACAATACATTTTCCTAATCTCTTCTCCAAAAATCGCAACCAACCCTATTACTTTATTGGCTGTGATTGATGAATCAAATCTAGCACGTCCTGTCTTGGAGGTTATGACATATAAACAATTTACGGTTTGAATCAATGGTTCCTTAGAACCAAAGCACCATGTAGGAAGTTTAGAGGTAAAACTTAAAATGTCCCTGACAATAAGCACACTATTAATCTGTCTATTATACACTTACGTAGAGATTGAGGTTATTTAGCAGGTACTATATATGTATATTTTGCTGAAAAAGGCGATTGGTGGTGTGTGAGTAATGGAATGTAACGTTCGAAAAATTTAGGACTTGATAATTCCAAGTGTTTCTGCCTGAAGTGACACGGAGTGTTTAACATCACCAATGTGAAGACTGTGCAAACCCATTGGAATTCTCCTAGTCCCAGACCGGTCAACCACGCTCAAGAGCTTACAAACATGAATTTTGACTCTCACCCGTTGTTGGGCCTTGGCGGGAATATGGACTTTCTCAAAAGCCACTAATTGCTTGTGTGGAGCCCAATGGCCATTACCCGCAGGTGGGGCTGAGAACACCAACAACGTGTGAATGCCATCTTTGGAGCCAACATTTTTAACGTCCACGTGAAGGTTAATGGAAAGCTTGCCACATCGTGCATGTGTCACTTTAATTGCCTTGTTCGCGATGTTGGAGCTGTTGCCGTGGCGGTGCCCATCCACGGGAATTGAGACCAATTTGGGTGCACTAGTTAATGTATGAACAAAGTGCGTGTAAGACAATCCGTAACCAAATGGATACACCACTGGGCCATTGTAAAATCGGTAGGTTCTTCCAGGGTACCCTTTGCTTCGGCTTGCTCTCATTGCCATATTTGTCATTGGCAAGTTTTTAATGTACCCTTGTGGGTACCATGTCATAGGCAACTTGCCTCCTGGAATTAAAACATAACATGATGTTGTGATGTAAGTATGTATTTAAAAATATAACTTGTTTTGGACCTACAATGGGGCTATTTTAAAAGAGTGAAAAGAAGAGTATTACTTCTGGCATATTCCCCATCCAAAAATTACATTTTGGATTGGATTTTCTGAAATGCAATGGAGGGCCAGAAGCAATTTTTTGAGGTGTAGGAAGTTTTAGTCGAAAAGAAGACAAACCGGGGTTAGATGTTCCAAACAAGATATCTGCTATAGCGGCACCACCAGCTTGACCGGGATAACCGGCCCACAAGATTCCTTGGATTCGAGGATCATTCTTCGCAAATGTTATATCCACAGGCCCACCAGACATAATGACCAAAATTGTTGGGCCCTTGGAGGCAGCTGCTACTTTGGACACAAGGTCTTGCTGATGTCCAGGAAGAAGCAGGCTAGCCCTGTCCACAGTTTCAGCCTCAATGGACTGATCTAGGCCCATCACTAGCACAGTTGCATCTGCTTGTTGGGCTGCATTTATGGCTCTCCCGAATTGCTTGTCATCAGTACAAGCCACATTTGCACAACCATGCTCATAAATTGTCTTGGTGTATGTCCCTATTCCTTGTAAGGGACTAGTGTATCCACAAGCAATACCTAAAAAAGCAGGTGAAGGACATAGTGAGCTTAGGTGCAGTTTTCAATATTTTAAGGGAATAAAAAAGGAGGCCTACCAGCATAGTTGCCAATCATTGTGAAAGTGACATTAGAATTGGGCCCAATAACAGCTACAGTGCGGCCACGCCTAGTGGAGAGAGGCAAAGAAGGACCTTTGTTTTTAAGAAGCACAATCCCTTGTCTTGCGGCTTCAAGGGCAAGCTCTTGGTGACTTTGGGTGCACACATCTCTTGGACCAAGGTTGTTATATGGATGACTTGATGGCTCACCATCATACATCCCTAACCTCATTTGGACTGTTAATGTGTTCAATAAAGCCCCATTCACATCAGCTTCGCTTATGAGGCCTTTCTTCACAGCATTCTGCGTATGTTGTCCCAGAAAAGGCCCACAATCCAAATCCAAACCTGTAACATGACCAAAATGTCAAGCCCTTATTATTTTTTCCTAATAATAATAATGATATGTTAATTGTATTTAGTAACTAGCCAGCTTTAATGGCATCGGCAGCAGCTTCTTCTGGGGTAGATGTGTAATGTTGGCTATTGTAAAACACCCCAACAGAGTCACAGTCTGATACAATGTACCTGAATCACAGGAAAGCAAATAGTTTGGGATAATTCTTTGGCACAAAGTGAGGACCACCTAATTATTACTCATTAGCCTTTGGCATAGTTTGTGAGCTTACCCATTAAGACCCCATTGGCCACGAACTGTTCTCTTTAGGAGGATGGGGTCCGCACAGGTGGGAACCCCGTTAACCTGATTGTAAGAACACATCACACTCGCCACTTTGCCTTCCTTCACGCACATTCTGAATGGCACATTGAACGTGTCCTCAATGTCCTGCTTGCTAACCTGCCCATAAACCTCCAAGTAAGGTGCTACCAAAAATAATATTTACTATATTGTGCGCCCTTTTTGTCATCCTTGTTTGGACAAGGGATGCTGAAAGTGGTAAAGAAAACTACAAAATGCATCAACGTGATCCATCCTAAAGAATATTGTGCAAAATACAATTCAATTTAAACTAGCATTTGCAATTTTTAATAGAAGCTATCATTGAGTTGTTACACTTTTTACCCTCGCGTGTTTGTTAGATTTTCAAGGTTACATACCGAACCTTAAAGTTCTGACATGCCATGTCCAAGTTGATTTAGCTAGAATTGAATTCAAACAAAACCAAATTAAACATAAATGACCCACATCCTACAAATCATTTTGGATTAGCAAAAGTGCAAAAAGTGGACAAATTGGCCAACACAACAGTACTACCAAACTAGGGAAACGACCTGAGCAGTGCGTAATATGAACATGAGTGGTGCACCACACCTTAAGAAGAAGATTCCCCATAAGGCCATAACCCATTATCCCAATCCAAAATTCCAAAATACCATTAAATAAGGCTCACCTGTGCATTAAAGTGAAAGCGATCCACACCGTTCCAATTATCAAGGTCATAAGCCGTAAAGTGTTTGCAAGAGGCAGCGACCTTTAACCGGTTACCGTCAGTTCCCTGAAGCCCCCTCACGTAACTGGCTGCATATTTACCGGCTAGTATTGGGTCCTCACCGGGAGTCTCCTGTCCGCGGCCCCACCGTGGGTCCCTAAAGATGTTCACGTTTGGGCTCCAGTATGTCAGCCCAGCCGTTCCACCATTGTACATTGCTCTTGCTTCGTCCGAGGCAACCTTCACATTAATTATTGGCCATTGTTAATTAGACATCTATTTTCCTTCCTTTATTAAGGTTCAATATTTAACTTTTAATATATTGAAAGTTGAAACTGTATCCAACATGTGCTTAAAGGGAGATGATAAATGTTTTTTTTATTACTTAAGAAATAAACATTCTTAATGAAAGATGCGACTGTGAAAGAAAAGTCTCACAGACTCAACTTTTTTTCAGTTTTGTTGACTAAAGTAGCGAGAAGGAAAATATGCGTGAAATGTACATTACTTTTATCTTTTTCTTTTATTTCCGCCTAAATTAAATGAGTATTTTGTCAATTTCTTTCCCTTTAGTTTTCTTTTCCTTTTCACATCAATCAAAGACAACATGCATCTTAACAAAATTGTTAATTACACAAATTATATGATAAAATAATATTTTTATCAAAAAATAGAATATAATTAACGCTTTAGTAAATATTAATAAATAAAAGTATTTTTAAAAATAATTGATATTTTTTAGGTTTTCTAAACTACCAAGCATTTAAAAACAAATTAACACTCTTAAATGAATAGTTTAAAAAATGAATATGAGGGTATATGTGCCACTGATTGCTAAATGTTTTTGTTTTATTATTATTATTATTATTATTATTTCGGTTGTGAGTGAATATTTGCACGCAAACAAAAGAAAAAGCTCACCCGCCCGATTGCTTCCCACAGAGAAGCATTGAAAGAAGCAGCGGTGGTGATGACTTGAGGGAAGCTAGTGGCGGCAGGGAACTGGCCACCGAACTTGGTTCCGGGGCCCACATTTGAGACCCCATGTAGTGCCTCCGACCACCACTCATACCCTTTGATACCAAGCCGTGGCACTGCCGCGGCATTGTTCACTAGCAAGTTAACTTTTTCTTGCAGTGTCAACCTTCCAATGAGGTCCTTCACCCTTGCCCCTGTTGCCAACGAAGCCTTGCAAAATGGTAAGTTTTTTGTGGCGGTGTTCTTAGGGTCACAAGCAAAAGGGTCACGTGCCTCGCCACCCCAAAGTACGAGTAGGAGTAGGAGGAAGATAGTGGTTAAGGGTGAAAAGATGGAACCCATTTGGGAAAGAAAAAAAAGAATGTAATGTAGTAGCCGTAGGCTTTGGTGGTTTGAGAAGTTATGGGACTGATGGAACAATATATATATATAGGTGAAGGGACATCATGACATATCCAATGCCATGTTGTTGTAGATAGAGAGCTGGCCTTGATTCATTGGATTTTCCATTATTATTATTATTATTATTATTTTTTACTTTCTACTTCTTGGCAAATAAAGCAACTTGGCTGGTGAGATTTCAACACAAGTTGGTGACTAACAAAAGTTCTCTAAGCCAATTTATCAACTTAAAAACTCAGAGAATTCACCTGCCGCATGCCGGTTTTGAAACCAAAGTATACTATTAGTCTATTACTTATTTGTCACGAAAGTGAATTTGGCAAATTTAAAACTATGCAAACTGCAAAGTATGTTTCTAATATTTGTTTTATAGCATTTAGTATTTATCCCTAGTCATTCTTCACTGACTCAAAAATAATATTATTCTTGTAAAAATAAGCTCAATTTTCATATAAAATTGAAAATAATATATATAGTTTTTTCACTGAGGATTGGCAATCGCTGGTGTCTTTAGTCGTATCGGTCCAACATTTGGATGGGCATTGATGATCCTATTCCTCGAGTATGGTTGATCCTACTCGTTAGACATTAATAATTACGACAAATGTGTAAATGTTAGATAGAGTGCCATGAGATTGACTTTCTTTATTTTTTGGTGAAAACATTTTCAATTGTTTATCTGGCAAGCATAACTTATCTTGGCCAGTAACATGATTAGGTTGTCCAAAATTTCTTCTTATATCTGGTTTGAAAGCTAGAGAAGCTTTGGCCAGAATAAAGAAACAGCATCCATCACCGAAATGAGTAATACTTATGGGCAACTCACGAGTCATTACAATCGGTAGGTGTAATTAATTAACGGATTTCACCCTGTGCCAAATATGACAATTATTGAGAAAATATTTTTGACTTTGTTGCATAGTACTATTCCATCAAATGTAGCAATTTTCATATAAAGTGGATGAATTGGGTTGGAATTTATTAATTTTGTTATATGATTTGCAATTTTACTATAATCAATTATTGCCCTGATTGGTAATTTGCTACCAATGTCAAATCAGTGCTAAGCTATTTAATCGTTCATGTATGAGTTGCTGCATGGTTTGTTTTTACTCTTAGTTGAGCTGTTAACTTACAAAATGAACCGAACCTGAACCTGAACTAGCTTGAGTGTATCACAAACATTATTGAAAGGGAGAAATTGATTGAAAAATCAGAGACATCAAAACAAAGTGGAGTCCGGTCCAACGGAAATTACATATGAAGAAAGTAGAGGTTAAATTTCAATAAAATATTGGTCCCTCTCCAATTTTAATTAGATATTTATATAAGTGTTTGTTGGTTTAGAGTAGCTTCGCTTACAAGTGAGGTTCGGATCTAGGACAGAGTTTCTGGCTCAGATCATAACTCAATACAAACCCAGAGCCAGCCACTGTGGTGGATATCTCATATAAAATTGCATTATTACCGAAAGATCTCATATATGAAGAAAAAATAAATAAAAAGAGGGAAACAATTACTTTGCATATCCTTTTCCCCCTCAATTATATTATATGAATAAATAGACCTAGATAAGAAAGGAGAAACAGATGAGGACAATACCAATAAGAATTTTAGGTGGCGAACAAGAAGCTTAGATGTATTACACGCTATGAATTGAAAACATATTTTAATCATTTATATCATAACTTCTTTCACTTTTTGTGTGGTGAGGTTTTTTCAAATTTAAGAAACCAGAGAATTAAAATGATTTATATTTGGATATGGGTAATTGGAGTAGCAGTATGTATTAGTAGTGTGCACGTGGTTGAGCACAGGACAAAGTACCCACTTGAGTTTGCGATCTGATTGTATCGGAAGAACATTGGAAAGCTTTGTTAGATATTACTCTTGTGAAGGTGCCCATAATGTGTTGCAGAAGTTTTGTCTGCTTTCTTTCGCCATTTCGCACTTTTTCTTCGTTCTTATCTTTGCTCCAATTCATTCATCTAATGTTTAATATTAAATATGACCTATTCTTGTTTTGGCTTATTGAAACTAAGGGCAGAGGCAGAATGGCGTAAATAAGAAACACAAATAATGAAGCTTTTCCTAGATGGTATTTTAGGCATAAAATGCCTTTACCTGTGTTAAATTTCAGAGTTAAGATTCGTAATAAAGTATTAGGATGTCTAGAATTAGAGTCTTATTTAAGTGATCTTCTTATATTAACTTCCTTGGACTTTCTAACCAGGCTCATTGCACAGACCCAGAGTTCAAAAGGAAAACATAAAAAAAAAAAAAAACAAATAAAACGGAACAAAAACACACACACAAGCATCACAGGGAATTGAAGGCCACAAAGGTTGTCGGGCGCCGACCCTGAATAGCTTTTCGGTGTTCTTACATTCTTAAAATTTTGCAAAAAATTGTTGATTAACTACTAACAGACAAATTGTTGATGATATTTACCCAATTACATCTATTCAACTCATTTTTATGCGCGAACACAGAACGTGATATTATGAGATAGGAAAATTTAACTCATTTGATTGTAGAAGGTTAACAATTTATGCTAAAAATGAAATAATTAAAAAGTTTTTATGTCAATAATAATTTTTTTCCTAGTGAATCTCCATACGCAATACGGAAAATCATACTATATTACTTTTCTTTTTATATATGTTGAACAGAATAACATTATTTATCATGCGCCTTCCTTCTAGTACCATAATTATTATCAATTGATCATGTTCCCAAAGATTGAATACTACTGTAGTAGATTTCAGATAGCATGATGGATACTGTACGGTGCCAATAAAAGCTTTTATTGACATTATTGTTTATATTATTCCTGCTCACTTGCGGAACTAACCAATAAGTGGCTGGCCATTAAGAACCCCATCATGAAGTACACAACAATGGTAGGATTTTTATAATAAGGACCTTTGAACAAGTTTGTGTCAGAAAGTTGCCATATACTGCGTCATGCATTGGTCTCTGCACAGTGCACTATAGCATATTCCTGCCATTAACCATCTTGCAAACGCCGTGCTGAGTTGGTAACACTGTTCCCTCCACGAGTATTGTAGGATCACATCTGGCAGGGCCGGGGATAATAAATAGTTACAGATATTGAAGAAATGAAGTTGGTGGATTTGTTAGTATAAACTTAGGTGTGCGTATGTGATGGAGCCAGAATCTACCGTCCCCATGTAATTTAATTAGCGTTGAATATGTAAGGCATTCATCACTTTTACTATGCAACCAGATGTTATGTGGTAGATTCCGTGACTCTAGGATATAGATGTAGGAGAGTTCAAGAGTACTCATCTATTCTAATGCATATCTAGGTAAAATTTTTCAGAAACATTTAAAAAAAACATTAAAATTTATATAAGTAAATGACTTGTTGGATTATAATGATTTATGGGTGTAACTTTATTTTCTATAAGAATTCTCAAAATCATATAGTTTAAGAGACTTTATTAAGGTATTTTTTAATTTTTTTTTTCTTAACCTTCTTTTTCATGAATCCTGATTAATCTAAAATTCGATCGAGAGATAAATAAAATTTAATTAATAATTATTTTTATCAGATTGAATTCGGATATTACCAGACCAATTCAACTTTAATTCCAGTACATTGACTATTTATGTTTAATCAATTGGTTGGACATTTTTTGATTTACATGATAAACTTAAATTCACAACTTTATTTTGATATCATTTGTTTGATCAAATACTTATCCTTAAATTAAAATTTATAGTTAATGATAATATTGCATTTTTTTAAGATTCTTAAAGTCACATCTAATGCAAAAACTACATCCATTATATTTGTCATTTTTTTTGGAAGGCGATTACATGCACATGTAATCTTTAAGGGGTCATGTTGGTTATTGTACCCTTCATACGTCTTTGAGGTGAGATCCGCATATTTTAACACATTCGCCACCACAAACATTTGAGATTAAGAGGTTGTGTATCCTTTGATCATCTTTGAGCTGAGGTCTGCAAATATTTTAGTCTTTTCATACCATAATGCTTGCGGTTGAGGGATAGTTTACCCATACTAGACCTATAAGACAAGAAAGATTACACACATTTTGGATAGACAACCTCAAACCTTAAGAAACCTATTCTGAAACTGTTATTATAAATATATAAGATAATATGCTTAATATAAATCTCATGTTATATATAATAAATTTTTCATTATATATTATATATAATTTTTTCATATTTTTTTAAATGGCGTGAATAAGTGCATTGTCTTTTTTTTTCCTTTCTCCTACTTTGAGACACTGCTAATTTGGCATCTTCCAAAGAATTATATATATATATATATATATATATATATATATTTCTAACAGAAAAAATAAAGGAAAGAAAGAAGTTATAAGCCGTCGTTCTAGTGTTTATTTAAGACTTCACCTCTTTCGGCATTATTTATTTCGTCTTTTGGGATGAGCATTATATACTTCTTGTTCTGTGTTCATCGGTTAGATGAAAAAGTGAGGTTGCCAGCCCATACTGAAAGACGCCTGAACCTTATTACCCGTAATGGTCATCAACATATGCTCTATGCTCCATAACCTTTTTGCAACTGAAATCATGATCACTTTTCCTGAACCAAAAAAAAGGAAGCAATAGACAATCATTTTTATGTTTATATTTACGTAACTGTTGCTTGAGATTTAAGAAAAATGGTGAGCCCGTGACAATAGCAGAATTCTAATTGCTAAAAGATATAATTTTGTAGGACTATACGTTTTAATTTTTGTAGTGTGTGTGTAAAACAAACTTAAAAGCTAACTGAACGATTATTAGTTGAATGTTAAAATAAGTACAAGAATTTCTAAATTTTAAAAATAAGTAAGTTTATTTTTATAAGTTAATTTTTTATTTATCGAGTTTCATTAGTTGAAGTAACTTTTAAAAATAAGTTAGAAAGTATTCAAATAAGTTCATGCCTCAAATAAATTAATCAAAGTAGTTTATAAACTACTAAAATAACTTGTTAAATATACTCTAAATTTAATTTTAATGCACAATTAACTAATAAAAAGCATGTTATATATGACTTTTCAATATGATTCCTCCATTTTATTGGACTTATTTCACAAATCCTTCCTCCAAAAATAAATGAGGAATTTCAAACTTTTGCAAAATAAATAAATAAACCTAGAAGAATCAACCTTTCCTATTAGTCTTCAACATTTCAATCTTTTCCTTGGCATGGATGTTTTCCTAGCAATACAAGTTTGGGAAACAAAACCCAAATTATTTGCTAGGTCTACAGTGTCATGTATATGTGAAGTGGTGGCCAAAGTGTTAAATTATGCTTTAAAAAGTTAGCAATTGATATCTAGACACAAATAAATATCTTGCAAAAAATTTAGAAGGTATTTTCAATTTCGTTTGGCAAAATGAAACATAGTCTTCACACAAAGAAAAGTCTTCCTAATTCTTCTTTGGTAACATTCTGAAACATATTCTATTAAAATGAAGATATTTGTTTAAGTGTTAATCTAGATGGAAACTGATAAAGAGTAAATGATGCCTGAACTATTCATCAAATATTGTACTTATTCTTGTAACTAACTCTTATAAAGGATTTACAAAATCTAATCCAAAAATATTCAAGTGAGATAAATATAATTTATGTCCTGGGTACTCTTGTAGGGGTCTTTATTCACAAGCCTCAACAATTATCCTTACCTTTTAATTTACCATTAATTGTTATTATGAGTACTATGTAACTACATTTCTTAGGCGATCAACTTCAAAGGGGGTTACATGGATGGTGTAACATTACCTATGTGATACCGATTAGCAACCAATTGACACTAGGTTTGTGAAAGAAGTCTTGAATTAGTCAGGGAATGACTGATAAAGTTCTTTAGTCATAAGTGTGTAAGCACAAAAAGGCTTAGAATTTTTGAGTTGATCGATAGAGTAACAATCAAATTAAATTATGGATATCATTCATCAATTATTTGTGATAGTTCGTAATCTATATGGTAACGTTTTATTTTCTATCCAAGAAGGCCCTCACCATGTTAAAGGACATCGTTTAGATAGAATACAAAGAGATTTTTAGAGAGTACTTCTTTCTTAGTTTCTCTTTATTAAAATTTCCTTATATTCATTCATATTCTCTTATTCACTCACCCGCCTCTCTAATTTCCTATTATTTTCTGCATTTATCTTCTCTCTCATCACTAGTCTCCTTCACTGTTCTTTTGTAAGTTTTTTTTGCTCGGTTTGAGTCAGTGGGTCTGGTTGATTAATGGGTAAAGGGCTGGGTATACCCAGGACCAGGAACACCCCCAATGTAGTCAGTTTTTTTGCGGCATTAGTAACTTACTTAAAGTACTAAATGTACATTTTGATTATTAAAGAATAATTCATGAGCTGGTACTTTTCATAGTAAGACTAAAATTAATGCTGCTATTTTTTACTTCGTATGCATCGTTTTTTTTATATTTTATTTTAAGAATGTTCCATTATCTAATAGTGATGATCTTTATAATGTCTAATTGATAATTGACAGTGAAAAGAAAATGAGCCTCCTTTTTACTTATAACATACTCACAGATTTTGTTTATTTAATTGATGTTATAATTTTAGAAAAAACTTGGGTTTTATTTTCCCAAAGGACCATTTGTAACGAGTTGTAACAAACGTTAGTATTAGTGAGTCTTATGCACATATAAAATCCAGCCTCGGAAGTTTCTTCTTATCTTTTTTCTTGGATTCTTTTTTACAGTGTTAGTAGTAAAGATATTAATGTTAAGTTCAAAAAAATTCTTATGTTGTCACTGTTAGATTCTAGTGCAGCATTTAACGTTATGAGCGTTTGTCACTATCAAAGTCTATTGTGTTGGTTCCTTTTTATGATGTAATTGTTGGTTTATGATGTTTTTATTAGATTGTTATGAGGGTTTGCATTATATTGCTTTGAATGATACTGATAGTTTGCTTAATTAGGTATGCCAAACGGATTGTACAACTGTATGATTTTCATAATTAGCTGTGGACTTGTGGCTGTTTTCCTGTTTATATAATCCCGGGAAACGCAGAAGTGTAGGAATTGAGATCATAAGAGGTTTTTTTTTTCTTCCTTTCCTTCTTTGTAATATCAAATTTAAGTAAAAAATAAATTATATGAACACTTTGCATGTACATAGTTAAATATTATCTCTAGTGTTTCTTATAGGAACATTTTGAAAAGTTTGCTTCTGTTTCTTCTCTTTAAATTATAGATTTTTTTTATTTTTTTTATTGAAATTCTCTTGATTAATAATTTTTATGATCAATGGACAATAAATATTATAAATTAATTTCTTGAACTTTCTCTTTCTCGCTCTCACGAGAATAGGGAAATATCACAGGCCAAAACTTAAGTGAAAATACATCAATTAATTAATTAGGTGAAAAAAAATGAAACTCTAGTGTTTTTAAGAGAAACTTTTTTTTAAAATATAAATTATTGACAAAAGTTACAAAAATTAACTTAATTATTTAAAAGTTATTTGATTTGAGGAATTTTTTTTGTCAATATATAAATTATATAAAAATTAAAAATATATAAATTACACATAATCAATGAAAAAATTATATAAATTATAAATTTAGCATCACTAATTTAATTATTTAAAATTTACTATTTGATTTGAGGAAATATTTTTTTTTTGTCAATTTTCTTTGTTGTTTTCTATTTTTATGTTTTCATTGATTTCTGTACAAAGTTAATTTTGAAAAAAGGAAATCATTTTTATAACTGAAAATGAAAATAAAAAATAAAAACAAAAAAAAAAATACTAAGCGACCTTATTTTTTGTGAAATGGATAAATACCGTGTACAAGACTAGAGGTGCATGTACTGCATATATAGTACCATATAGTAATGTTCTAATCCGAAAGCTTTCAACTTTGCTAAATTCAATCTAAAAAGGAATAAATCCATGAAAGAAATACTCCAAAAGAAAATTTTATTGCGCATAATGATCTATCTATTTAATAAATAAAAGAAATCCTATCTATCTAACTTGAATAATATGTTTCTCATGCAAAATATTTGTGACCTCCCAAATAAAACGGAAGAAAGGACTTCCCAGTTTCATTTGGGTAGCTTCACTGTTCTGTCTCAGAAGTTTAAATACATACAATAAACTCTCATTTTACGTTCTTACATTTAACACCCACATAAAGCCACAAACATTTTCATTAATTGACAACTATACTTAAAAAAACAAAAATACATCCAGTTGGTTTAAAATGTTTTTGGTATCACTTTCAAATTAAAAGCAGAGTTTTATTTCGATAATCCATTCTGACACTCACTGCAAATTTTCATTAGATCATCGGAATAAAACTCCAACTGAAAAAACAACAGTACCAAAAACAGATAACAAACAAACTGCATATATATAAAAGTTTGGTGTATGTATGACTAAAAGGTCTTGAGGAACAACCAGTGAGTGAGTTTTCTGTCAATATTATTCTCCTTAATGGTGTCCAGAGTAGGCTTCCACCCTTTCCCTGAAACCTGCCTATTCAAATATTCAGGCCTCCCTTCCAAGATTTCCGGGAAAAACAACTGGCAGCTCTCTTGTTCTTGTTTTGTTATTTCCTTTCTCTGAGGTTCGACAATTGTAGTAGTGTTCTGGCACAGACGCGTGAGCCAGGGAACAAACTTGGAGTGGTGCAGAGCAGAATTAAGGATCAAGAGAATGCGCCGAGTGTCTTCCCCGCTTAATCCAACGGGCTTCCCTCGCTTAATGGGAAGCATCAGATACACCTTGTTTGTCTCTAACTTGTTATCTGCTGGCAATGGTGTTGCCCTTTTCTGCTTCACTGCTGAATGCAACTCAACCACAACTTGCTCTGGGTGCTCCAGCATCAACTCTGCCACTGTCAAAGGTTGCTCTATTTCCTGCACCGAACCATCCCACATTACTATTTTGCCCCTCACTTCTGAGACTTGGTTTCCCATTTCTCAGGAATTTTTAACTAAAGGGGTTTGGGTTAGGACTGCATTATATCGGGGTTTGAGGTTGGTTAAACCGCTCCATCTTTTGACGCACGTAAGGGTGTTCTCGTTTAGATGAGTCTTTAGCCTTTTGTGTCGGTTACAATGTCACTTCCAACTTTGACTTTGGGTATAGGATGTCTGCCACATTTATTTTATTTTTCCTTAAACGAACCAATACCACACAGTTATGATATCTTGTCATCTTTATTTCTAGCCGGAGATGGCGATTTGGATTAAGATAAAAGGTAAAACAGATATGATTTGTTTCAATAAATTTGTTGCCAAACATTTAGAATGCTGTTGAAATTAATTAAAAAGTAAGGTTGATCTTTGTTTAAATTCAATTTTTGTTCCCTCCTTAATTTCTTATATACGATTTCGTAATTTAGCCTTAATCTCTACATAAGTTAAAATTAGTTTATCGGGAAATTTAGCTTCTCCAATTTTATTTTTTTAAACTTATACATAGTAATAATTTGTGTTATTTTTTTATAAGTAATTGCAGAATTTTTTTTCCAAATTAGATTGTTGTTGCAGAATTCGTTTACCTAATAGGGAATTGAAGGAACCGTTCAACTATACTCTGTCTTTAACTAACTGGATTAGGTTATTATGGATGGTATGTGAATATGTGATGATGCAGTACAATTTTCATGAGCACTCCAAATTCTCTCTCTCTCTGTTTTGTGTTTTCTTCTATTGCTAGTGACGTCCTACTGGATTAAAATGAAGTTTTTGTTGCTTTCGGGTCGTATAATTGTAACCTTGTAACCTTTTTCTGTCGAGGGGTAGTAGCCAACAGAAAATGTACATGCATTAACAGCATCAATTAATGAATTAAATAAGTAGCCTATGTTGTACGCTATCATTATCATTAATTTGATGAGCCATCAACGACGTGAATTATGACGAATTGGTTTGGTCGTGAGCTTGACCTCCTGTGGAAGGAACCACGGGTTGTGTGGCATCATTCAAGGCGAACTTTTCTGGAAACTTAGCATCCCAAATTGTAATAATAGAAACTAGTTAGATGATAAGATGATAAAGAATTAGCATCCCAAATTCTAATAATTGACACTAGTTTGATGGCAAAGAATTAAGATTAGAGTAATTTTTGGATCTCATTGGTAAAAAAAGCATAAGATTTACAATTTATTTTTCTCTCGTGAAATTATAAAATTAATCCTCAGAAAAAAAAAAATAGAGTATCAGTTTTAAGGGTAACTCTTCTTTCCATAAATATTATTTTATTCTAATAGTTAGGAATTAAGCATTTATTATATATTTAAAGGATCAAGCTATTAATCACTTATGTTACATCTTATACATGTTTATTGAAATTTTATGTACTAATTAATGTAAAAAAGTAAAAAAAAAAAAAATTGGAAAAGTTACACCATAAATCAATAGAAAAAGTTATACTACTAGCGTAATAAGTATAACTTTTTATGGTAATTAATATAAAAGTTGCCTAAAAAAAGAAAAAAGTTAACAAATGGATTGAAGAGTGTGCCTAATAGGAGCCGAGTTTTAATTTCAACCGTTTACACTGATTGTTCCAAACAAATGACGTCATAAAAATTCTTTTGATGCTATTAAGTATTACCAACATAAAATTAAAATAATATGAAATATAAAAAAATATTAAGCAATAATTTCATGATTGTTTGTTTAAACAGTTAATCTAATCAATTCAACTGAATTTTATAAAGGCCAGAGTGATTTGCCAATTGTCAATTTAACTTTTAAAAACAAACTGTATCTAATTAATTGTTCAATTCATAGTAATCAGATTGGTTACATCCCTATAATATTGGTTTTAATTCCTAAAAAAATATAACATTTTTAGTTTTTATATTTGTCTAGAAATATGTGTTTTTATTTCCCTGACAAAAGATTACAATCATATTACTTTTGATAAACGTAAGAATTAAAAATTATTAAATTTATAGGGATTAAAATCAATATTTTAACCAACCGAAATTATTTTTTACCCTTATTCAAAATTTCTCTCTCCTCTTATCGTGAAGTTCAACTTTGTGTTTAGCACATCTAAAAAAAACTGTTTACAAAAAAACTAACTTAATCTATTTTTTTTTATTATACCTTATTTTCTTTTTGTTTCATCGAATATCTGTTTCAATAGAAATCATAAAATTTACAAAAATACTTTACCGTTAATTAAAAAGTTATTTTCTCACATTCATGAACGATTGATCGAAATAGTCTAATTTAATTAGTTAAATAAAAATATATATGAATTATTGTAAACTTCCAATACTATCTTCAATTTCTAAGTATTAAACAAAATTGCTCAGTGAATGTAGGTTGGGGCTTCCCAAGTTCAGTACCGATCAAGGAAACTAATTTTAGAGCTGGCCCAAAAGCAGAGGCCGTAAAAAACAACTGCTTTAGAGCTGGCCCAAGTTCAGTACCGATCAAGGAAACTCTAATGATATTTTTTATAAAAAAAAATATTATTTAATAAATAATATTGATTTACTAAAATTTATTAAATATTGTTTTATTATGAAATGCCTTTCTTTTATTTCAACTTTCTCTTCCCACAAAAATGAATTACATAGTTAATAGTACTATTATTTTCTTTATACTTATGTAGTCTTTTCTTTGTCTTATTTATCAAGTAAACATTGCTTCAGTGAAGTTTTTTTAAAGCTAAAACTAATAAAAATTTATTTAAAGACCAACTATGTCTTGAAAGAATATCAAATAGATTGACTATGTTATAAACCACTAGAGTTGGCCTAGTGATGAGAGTTAGATCGAGTAAAAAAAGGGTAATTATGAATTGAAAAAGAAATCTTAAATGAAATAGATTATTAATGATTTAATAAATAATTTTACATCTAAAATATTTTGAAAGATAAATTTTAAAAAAATGAATATCATTTTGATAATTTTAAAAAGTATCTAAAAGTTTGATTTAGACCCAAAACAATGTTGGGCCAGCCCTATCTAGTTCGTATAAGTTTTCTTTTCCCACAAAATTATTGCTTAGCTTGTCCAAAATATCAAAAGCCACTCCTCCATGTCTCTTCTTCAATTAGGATTTAGGAATACCTAATCTTTGCAATATTTGGAGGGACATTAATTTGGTACTTGTCATATCACTAATTAATGCGAAGACTTACTAGGCATTAAGCGAGACATGCAATAGTAGCTCTTACCTTCCAGTTTGTGTTTGTTACATTTGAGCAAGGTTTGAAATGGTTAATTGATTAAAGGGTTAGTCCTGTTAACTCAGAAGATTTGTAGTCATCTTTGTGCAAGTGGTAGTACTATAAGTTTGGGGTGGTTTGTATCAATTCATGATTTCCAACCTTTGGAACATTACCTCTGTATCATGATTTAACAACAAAGAAATGCAGCATATATACACAAATTGTAGGCAACAAGAGGGTGCATGCATGTGTAGTGGTTAAAGGTATGCCCCGGAAGCTGCTTCCTGAGAATCCAATCCAACCACTAAGAAGGTATGTAGTGAGAAAAGGAAACCAAATTGATCTCTTATGGCTGCTTCACGATTACAACAGGACACTTTGCATGTTTGGCACAGTGATCACTGACACTTCCAAGGAGGGCCCTGCAAGTTAGAACGAAGAAGGCAATTTAGTCATATATAGTACTGTATATAGTAGGTGCCTCCAAGAAAAATCAATGGTTACCTCTTAATGAATCCATAGCCATGAGTTCCCATGACCAAGGTGTCAGCCTCTAGTTTCTTCACAGCACTACATATTACATTCTTGGCATGTCCTACACCAATCACTCTCTCCACATTGATCTGCAAAATCCCAATTAATTTCAAAGAATGAATATATATATATATATATACACACACACATACATATAAAGTAGCGTTACAATATTACATTAGTAGCGTTCAAGTCTCTGCAAACAGCTTCAGCTCTTTCCATGACGGAATTAGCCAAGTGCATACTGTACTTTTCCATGGCATCAACAACATCAGAGGAAAAGTGATACCCTGTTGTAAAATACGGTAAATTAAGCAATTTTAAAGAAATGGTATATATATGTGACACAAAGGATACGCCAACCTATATACATATATACAAGAATTGTTCAATAAAATTAAAAATACCAACACCACTCCCAGGTTACACTATATTAACGTAGCAATATAAATAAAGTGTAACCCATGAAATTCAAAATAAAATTATATCCCTTCCCATACACATCACCTAATATTATTAGTCCCTGGTAAAATAAGTAATTACTATTATATAAGTTAGTGCAAAAGGCTGAAATAATAATTAAGAAAGTGAAAATAACAAACCTGCGGCATCCAAGGAGTAGAAAGCAGAAGGTGGCCTGACATAAAGCAAAAGAAGCTTGTTGGTTTGGGAGATGAGATTGGTGATGCAGCAGGAGAGTGCATACATGCTCTCTTGGCTCTCATCCACAGCCACCATGATCTTTCTCTCTTTCTTTTCCATCTCTGCAAACTGAAAACTTCTTTGTGATTACGGGAGCTTGCAAGTCGGGTTGGAATATTATCACTCTTCATGCGCGCTTTTCTTAGGATAGGATACTACCTGTGGATCTCCTCAATCATCATCATTAAAACAAACAAACAAAACAACCTGTGGATTCTTTCTTTGTCCTAGTCTTTAAATTATTACTTGTCAAGTCTGCGTGATAACCATTTGCTGGCAAAAGTTAAGTAGTTAGTGGGAAAAAAAAAAATAGATAAACAACTAAAATAGTATACACGTAAGAGATAATACGATGTAATAAAATAAATAAATAAAAATATAATATTATCACTTATTTCAGCAGGATCAATTATTCAAATTTGTTCGTATACTATTTATTTGATACCTAATGCAAACATTGTTGATATATTTTTTTTTTATTTAAAAATTGTATTCATTGATTACTTAAATTTATATAAATTTTATTCAATATTTAAAAATATATTAATTGCTACTAGTAGAATTTTTCTTTAAACTGTTAAATAGTATATTTTTTTGTTGTCAAATTTATTGAAATATATATTTTCTTTAGTATATTAATGATCGAGTACTGATTTAATTCGCTTGGACTGAACAAAGATATTCCTTTATGAAATTCATGGCCAATTTCACATTTAATTTTTCTTTTAAAAAGACTCTTTTATTATACGTACTTCTTCTCAAAATGGACTAAATTTAATAAATAATTAAATGA
This sequence comes from Glycine max, assembly GCF_000004515.6. NCBI lineage: Eukaryota > Viridiplantae > Streptophyta > Magnoliopsida > Fabales > Fabaceae > Glycine > Glycine max. Next base: position 1,182,157 of record NC_016089.4, on the reverse strand, counting down.
AATAATTTTTTTACTAGATTAATGTCAATTATACAAATATAATTAAAATAATTGGAAAGATTTCGTAAATATTTTTTGTTTTACAATTTTCATCTGCACTATTTAATCTACAATAATCTATCAATGTATATTTTTAAATTGTAAAAGTAATCGTAAAAGGAGGGACATATCAACGTGGTAAACAAAATATCAATGCAATACTTACCACCCCTAAAATATCTTTGATCTTTTTAATTCAATGCATGAGTGTATTTTGTATTATAACTTGTTTCTTATAATAAAAAAAAATGAGATATATTATTTAAAATTATTAATTTAGAAAGATTTATGTTTACTTGGCTCCATATGATGACTAGGTACAGAATTTTGTTACGTGTAAGAGTCTTATTCAACTTGAGTGGGACGCCGGTGTCTATTTCAGTGGGTACTGCCTTTTCTCATCCATTTAATGAATTGGCACAATTTAAACACTCAAAATTAAGTATTACCTTTCATTGAAACAAAGAAGATATTAAAAGGAATAGACAGAGTGACCCGTAAATAGCATTTGCTCTTTTTTCTTTTTTTATGGATGGACGGCACGATGTAATTTAAACTGATCCTTATTATTTTGTGCTGTTTTTATCCAGGGGGCGTTTATAGGAGATAAATTTTTTATTTTCTGGAAACTATAAATTGAGAAACTTAGGTAATACTTAATTTTGAGTGTTTTTATTTTATTTTTAAAGAAAATATAAAGTAAAAGTGAAAATATATTTGCTTGAAATTTAGAAAATATTTTTTTTTCTGAAATTTTTTTCAAAAACATACCCAAAGCTGAAAACAACAGATCATCGTTTTTAATCTTTTTTGAAGAAGTGAAAACATGATGATATATTAGAGTATTTTTTTTCTCAATATATTTTCAAAATCTTACAAATTTAAAAATAAAAATTATTTTCAAAAAATGATAACATAAAATAAACATTCAAATCAAGTGTAACCTTAGTTTTCTATGTTTAATATGCATTTTAAAAAATTAACATTCCTAAACAATGATAGTTTTTGAGAATATTTTTTAATCAGTTTCTCGCCAAAACTTTCGTATGTAAGGATGTGAGAATCCTATTTTTTTTCTAGTTTAATTTTTCTTTTACCATAATAAAGACATTATGTTATTTTTTTATTAAATTATATAATGTAATAAATAATTAAAATAATCAATAAAAATATTTGTAACTCTTTAATTTCTAAGAAATTTATCTAAATATTCTCAATGACCAATCAAAAAAAATTTATTCATTTTCAAAAATCATGATTCACGGAGAAAAAAAATGCATGCCTTAGGGCTTAGGAGTGTGGTGTAGCAATATTAGTTGATGGTTGCAAAGCCACTAATATGTAGCTAGGTGTACACCTAAACATGGAACTTGTACCTATCAAACGCCTGAAAATTATTACATAGCCCACCTAAGGTTGGAAGAGAAAGAAAAACCCCGGACAATTTTGAGCACCATGAGTTACTTTGATTTCTTGAACTATTTTTTTTTTTTTTGTCTTCTAAATCTGATTTAATTAGCATGAGCAAAAAAAGCATTTTAGAGGAATGAAGGGTTAATTTAAAGTGGGAAACTTATGAATTGTTGAAATGAAATAAGATTTGAGATTCAACTTTATTTAGGAAATTGAGTTTAAGGAATGTTAATTACCTTGTTGAACTCTGCATTAGACTCTTCAGTCGTGTAACTTGGAAGTGGAACAACGATTGAAGATGAAGGAGAGTGAAGCCCAGGCAATTAGAAATGACCTAATGGACAGACATGTGATGATAAACCAACCGAATGAGACCCAGCCCACATGGAGCTGCTTCATGTTTTGGAATGATTGGGAGAGAAAGCACACAACAGCAGCCCAGATATCAATTAGCAATCTCACTAAGATATGTTAGCCCATATGCTCCTTTCCAAATCGTAATGATAATTCAAGCGTTATTGCATAGAGCATTATGTTTACGTTATGGTCCACCTTACCTGAAAAACAATGTGTTATATTTTTCCTACATCTATCTTAACCTGAATGATATTTGGCTATTTGCATGAACTTTGAGGGTAAGACGTCAATGTTCAATTAGCTAGGATACCTTCTAATTCTCACTCCAAATCAAAACAGTTAAATTTGCAAAAATTGGGTGAATGCTTTGCTCACTTCTTTATAGGAGCACATTCTTTTTAGCTATACAACCCATAGCTTAAACCAAACTCAACGTTGATGGGATTTTCTTGATCTAACCATACAACTTCGTTATCAACCGCCACCATATACCCTAGTTAAAAAAGAGAAAGAAAATATCAAATGCTACATTTATAAATTTCCACAATTACAAAGCACTATTTAGCATTATAGCCAAAAAAAATTCAGAGAGAAATTTAAATCAAGTTCTTTATATATCATATAGAATCAAATTTTCAAATCAAATAACAATATGTGAATATTTTTTATAACATATTAAAGAAGCATCAACGGGTTTGTGTGTTTAACTTGCAGTGCATTTTTTTTTTTTACAGTGGTGATAGAGAGGTTAGAACTTATGTCTGTGAATACTACAATAGTTTTCCACTTAGTTTTACATTTAACAATGACTTTGTAAAACAGTTATTTCTGTTAGCGGTTATTTTCTATATAACAGTTTTCGGTTATAACTGTTACAGGGGTAAGTTGTCAGAAGCTTAGGCTATAAATAGCTTTTAGTTAGAGTGTTCAGTTTATGTTTTCATTGTAATTTTCTTTCTCTTGTAATTGTGAGAAAGTTTGAAACTGTTTGAAAGAAACTTTGTATTTTCACAAACACAAAAGGGGAGAAATTAATAAATGAGAAGTGACTTGTTCGAATATATTGATTGTGTTTATACTTTCTTTGTTCAATTTGGTTGTTGAAGTTTATAGTTTACTCTGAATTACTCATTCTTGGCACAACACAGTATTTACTCACAGGTTATTATTTGATTCAAAATCTTAATAATAAAAATAATAAATAAATGTTATCTAAGAAGCATCAGCGTTTATAATATGCTACTTAGGATGGATGCAGCTGTAATTCTGCTCTATGAGTGGGTCCCATTTTAATCATGTAGTAAGGTTTTTTCCTCCGCAAATACAAGTTTGTGCCGTCCACTTGATAATTTGCTTACAGAAAAGCTCAAGAAAGGTCTAAGTTTTCGAAATTGCGAAGCTTCCTTATGGCAAGTATTGCTTGTAATTGTTGATAAATCCACCCAGAGAAAGAGAGACGATAAGACCGAGAAAGAATAAACACATTCGTCAGTTTTCTCTCATATAATATGAAATAAATAACGTGTGGAACTAGTATTGTATTCTTTTACATATTCTTCAATTTAAGAACATGTATTCTTTTACATAGCAAACAAATCAAGTTTATTGGGTGAGCAAATCGATAGATGATAGGAATATTTGTACCTATATAAGTGAAGAGATAAAATCATAAAACCTTCAATTATTTATAACTCTATATACACACGTATGCCTTTCATTTATTTTTATAATAAACAAAATGATATTAATAAATTACGTTGCAATGCAGTTTTTCCTTAAAAAATAAAAAACTAAACATAAGTAATTGCATCTTATACAGTACAATTATTTTCCTATCAAAGAGCGGATGGATAATTGTTGACAAAATTAATTTTTCATTTGACAAAATTGATTTTTCATTTTTCAAATGTATACATAATACATTAATTTATGAGTTATATTATTTATATAATGTTTTTTATAACATTATTTTTCCTTTCTACTTCTCTTTATCACATCCCCTGTGATCTCACTTTGAATTGTACAACTTTTTTTTATTACACATAAATTATAAATATGGATTATCTTTGTTTATTATAGTATCATTTATTTATCTATAACTATAGATAGAGAATATTTTTTGCTTGGTCTTTACTTTTTTTGGATATCTTTACTCTCAAATGTCTAAATTTATAACTTTCAATTTGTTGAAATGATACTTGAAAACTGAATAACTACACATTTCTAATCTTGTGATACTTAGTCGTCGTACACTCTTTCATCTTTTAGTAGCCATTATTATGTCATTACATTTAAAAAATTATTTGGTTTTCCTTATCTCACCATTCCTAACGTAACTCCTATCTCTCCCATAAAATTTAACTGCTACCTCTGTCATACTTATGTGAAATCTCCTTCTAACTACTACTTTATTTTGTCTTTCTCTAACCGTAAACTTCTTGGTTTCTTTTTTTCCTGAGTCGTAACAATAAGTGATGGTTTTATTTTTGCTTTTAACCTTTTGTCTTTTTCTTTGTTAATTTTTTCAAATTCAATTCATTCCCATTTCATGATTTTTTTTCATATTCAGTTGATATTCTGTGGTTTCAGGTTTAGGAGATTTAAGAGTAGTTGATGAATCATCCAATCCAAAGAGGTTCGTGAGATTTTGGGATAATTTTATTTTTTAATTTCAGAAATTTGATTTTTCTTTTTTAATTCCAGGTTGCTATAAAGGAAGGATTGCATGTTTTAGTGTAATAACTAATTCTCTTTTGCTCTTTTTTTTTTTTGAATTCTCCTTATTGTCTAATAACAATTGTTTAATGTCGGGTGGATTCATCTAAAGATATTTGAAGGTTTTCAAGAAGAAAAAGGTATGTGCATTGTACAATACTTATTTGTCTCTAATCCTTCATTTTTTCTTTTCATACAAATGAAAAGGGGAAGAATTAAATGTTAGCCTTCTATATTTCATTTTTATATTGACAAAAACTACCATTGTTGAGATAATATGTTGTATGTTAGACTTTAGAATGGAGAACCTTGAAGGAATCTAATAAAACTAAAGAAGATAAAAAACCTTAAAATACTGGAATGTGTTTTAACCTTCAAAATAGAATCTTTCTTTTCTTTCATTCGTCGACTCCGATCGAACCCTATCTTTCTCTTGTCCTAATTTAGTTACATTTGATTCTTCTATTTTGTCGAATGCATGTAAAACTGATCAAATTTCAAACTAAAGTGAAATTTGAGGGTCTTATTCTTTCTCGATTTGTTGGTGAAAATATGCTAAAATTTTAATTGATTGATTATAATTATTTTTAGTGGCACACACGTAGAGTTAGTTATCAGTTATGGGAGACACGATTGCAACATATAAAATATGGGGTGAATGAAGTTGTGAAGTTTGAAAATCCATTGAGAGGTATGTGCAACTCTTTTTTCTATTCTTTTAAAAAATGAATTTTTTGCTCATTGTGACTTAGACTAAAGTGTGCATTTATGAGAGGATCATGATCGATGCAACTGAAAAAAAGATAAGAGTTGAATGTCCCCTAGAGAATCCTTCACCTGAGGCAAAGAACATGCATATCATGGTCATTACTTACTCAAAAAAGATAAGAGTTGAATGGTTAACGGAAAGATAATGATTTTTTTGTACTCTTTTATTATTAATTTTTTTATCTTTATGCATATGTTTAGGTTTGAAGCGAATCTGCTCTCCATCCTTAAATTTTATTCATTAACCGGCCTACTAATGGTATTCCTAGGTCAGACAATTTCAAGTAACCAAGTTACTATCACACAACATACTTAATAAATATCAAGTAACCAAATTACTATTCCTTCTAATCTATCAACACACAAGATACAGTATAAATCCCAAAAGAAAAGAAAAAAGTGTTTATCTAATAGTAACCTTTTTTTTCAAAGAAAAAAGAAAGACACAATATTTAAAGTCTTTGCAAGAAACATATTTCCATTGAGTGCACCTCCTATTTAGGAATTCTTCCCATGTCTTTGTTCCCCCTCCACCTAGCACGATAGTTGACCTCCCACCATTTACTTACCAACACCTCATAGATCTATATAGTGTTATGCAACAACAGTTCTATCATGTGGATTTTTCTTAGTTTATACCTTGAAGTTTGAGAATATGAGTTTCAATTTTTTTTTCTAGTTATAAATATAAAACATAAACAAAAGCTTATTATGACTGACACAAGCACTACCATATGTTCCTTCATCACGAATTCAAAGTAGTAGAATTTCCTCATGGGACATATATATAAAGCTTAAATATTATAGAAATAAAGTTGTAAAATATACACAATTATTTGACAATTTGGTATACAATCCATTGCTGAAAAGGATTATAAGTTATATATAAATACTCCAAGATTGATGTTAATTTTAGGTTAATATGTTTTATAATGTATACATGATTTTATTTTTTATGTCTCTTTGTTTGTTATGATAACATGATAAATTAATATATTGTGTTTGTAAATACATCTCTATCTATACATATTTAATTAAATCATCTGTAGTAAATATTTGAATATCATTCTATTCTATTTGATATTTGTAAAATATTGAAATGATAACATTATTATATCACATGTTAATTTTTTTTATTTTAATCTTTAATTATCTTTGTTCTTAGGTATATATACTTTAATTTTAAATATTTTTATATATTTTAAAGTAAGATATGTAATGAAGAGAAAAATAAATAAATATATAAAATAAAAAAATATTTATTATAAAGCATATTAAACTAAAATTAATATTCACATCAATTTAAATATAATAAAAAAATATCATTTTTATATAATAAAATATAATAAAACAATAAAAATTTCTGCTGGTAAAAATAAAGAAAGAAAGGAATAAGACATGAGACATGGAAAGGAGGGCCCGCCGAATCACGGTTAATGATGCATTTCGGTGAACGCGTTTGGATTAATGTAATGGAATAGCGGGGCCCATGATTTCAAATTTCAGTTTGTCTTTGATTGTTTGTTACCGTTGTTGAAGAATCGGAGGTCCCAGATTTAAATCTTGAAAGGCCAATTTCGAGGGACACACAACAACGTATTTTATTGCATGTTTTTACAAAAGTAGCTTTTTTTTCTTCTTTTTTACTTTTTACCCTCCCAAAATGCACTCATAGCCTATTGCAACCAATTAATCATCAATGTAACAAGGTCCCCCCTTCTTATTGAAATTCGTGTAACAAGTTCAACCAAAAGATTTATTTATAATATGAACATTGTATGTGTTGTTTTTGTCTTGTTCAGTTATTAATTGTTAAAATGTTTATATTTATTCCTTATTTAATTTTATTTACATATTATTTTTATGATGAAATGATGACTACATAATAAAAATGTACATCTAGGTTGTGTAATATAAAAAAAATTGTAATGTTATCTTGAGAAAAGTGTAAATGCGCAGTGTTAAAGAGAAAATGTAGGTTTCCTATTTAGGAACCAGTGTTAAAGAGAAAGTGTAGGTTCCTATTTAGGAACCAATGTTAAATTGTAGCGCAATATGTTGTACGTGCTTAAGACACGAGTGTGAGGTCGTGGATATTGTACAATTCATATTAAGATATACAATGTTATGAATTATTTTCCAATAAATTTTTATTTAAAATTTAATAATTTACAATGTTAGTTTTGGTTACATTATATAAGACGTAGTAAATAATTTCAGTTATTGATGAGAATATATATATATATATATATATATATATATATATATATATATATATATATATATATATATATGAATGTGTGCAACAAATTATAGATGTCTTTAAATATTAATTTCTTATTAGAGATTGAATTACTTATTTTATTCTTGCTCATTTTAGATGAGTCAAATTCAAATAAATAGTAATTGTTTTGATAAATAAATAACTAGTGAATTTGACTCCTCTAAAGTAAATATTAATAAAAAAAGTAATCTCGCTCAATCGTTGATCGTAAAATCAATGATAACATTACTAACATATCCATAATTTGTTATGTATATACACATAATAAATTACACCGAGTTGTTCATTTTAAAAGAGTCAAATGCTTGTTTAGCACTAAATTTGACATTGATTAGATTTATAATTTATCAAGAATGTATTTTACGTCATCTTATAACATATTTCTATTAATTCTTTTATTAAGTGAAGAAATTATTATATGTCTTTTATGTTTTTATCATATCAAATTTATTTATTTAATAGTTATTTTATAAGGTATTAAGAAGATCAATAGAAATATATTGCTAGAGGATGTACCATTATCTGCGTGCTTAGCATAACATCGAACTATTTTTTGTTTAAAGTGAATATTTATCTTTATTCATTTATTTTTTTATAGCATTTATTCCACTTCATCTAAAACAAATTAATGTATTGATAAATTTCTTTACTTTAAAATCTAACAATACTAACAATTAACATTTATCAATAAAAAAATCTATTGATAAATTTCTTGACTTTGAATTTCACAACTAGAAAAATGAGATACTATTTATAAAATGAATAACATTTATGAATAGGGAATAACCGAATAGGTAGTTGATGAACACTTAAAATCCAAATGTATAGTCAACAAGAAAATTTAAGAATTGATTATTTAACCGTAGAAAGACAAACTGAAAAAATAATCTCAAAGGAAAAATATCCTTAAAATGGTAGGAGATAGTGAATAGAAAAATAATGGATAAAAAAAAACCTGTACTTGACCGAAATTTTGAATGCAAATGTTTTTCTTACCAAAAGGATAGATTAAATGCATTTTTTTTCCTTTATAGCTGCTATATGTTACCAAAAAGCTTGAGTACGAAGTTAGTATGAATCAATGGATTATTATTATTCCTTTCGTCCAATTATAATTGTCTTTTTAGTTTATATTAAGAAAAAATAATAAACAAACAAGAGAATAATAATTTTTCTGTATTAGTTAAATAATATGTTAAAAAAATGTAAAAATATTTGGTTGAAGTCAGCAGACACGACTATAAGTTACACTTTTCTTCTTTCCCGTTGTATCTGCTTTGTCCCATTTGGCATAGACCATGACTTGTTCTCCTTATATAAGCAAGGAATTCTAGAACACATTAATGTTCTCATATGGTCTTCTCTCTTAATTTTGACTATCTTAAATAAATGCTTCATGCCTTGGGAGGAAGCCAAAAGGAGGTTTTGTTTGACCCTGCATTGCAACTTTGCAAGTTCTCTTTGTCCAATTTTTGGAGTCAAAGCTAGCCTTCGTTTATTATGTTTATGATCTTGTTCCACTGAATACAACACGAACAGTTCTTCCATATATATATAAAAGAGATGAAAATATAAGAAAGAAAAGGTCATATCAAATAATATTGACAGATTTATTTAGTTTAACAATCATACAGGGGCAGTATTGGAAATTCGGTGTTTTTTATTTTATATATAAAGTTGAGATTCTGGAGAGATAGGAAAACAGAGTACTAAACGGAATTTGAAAACCAAGGCTGAAGAAGTTTTAAGAGACATGGAGCTCTCCGTGGTTGCAAGAGACATGGAAGAAGTTGTATTGCTGGTTGATGATTTGAGATCACTTTCTGGGATTTCTCGCTGTAGAATATGTCATGAAGAAGAATTTGAGAGCTCCAAAACCTTGGAAGCTCCTTGTGCTTGTTCTGGGACAGTTAAGGTAAATAAATCCACAATCTCTTAACAACTTTTATGTTTACTTTACTTTAGAGAATCTTGTCATGATCATCTTAGTTTTATTCTTCAGTTTGCTCACAGAGATTGCATTCAGACATGGTGCGATGAGAAAGGAAATACAACTTGTGAAATATGTCTCCAGGTACTAAGCTTTGGTTAAAGTTTCTTCATTTTGTTTTCTTGATAAGTTTCTATCGATTATGATTTCTTGATGCTATTAATCCTCATTTCTTAAAAATAAGAAAGGAGTTGTCTGTGTCTCTGCGATCCCTTTTTCTTTTCGTTTTTGGGCCTTTGAATTTATTTATTTTTAATTTGATGAGCTCAAAGCGTTCTCTTTTATTTTTTGTTCCTTGTTTTTGCAGCAATATGAACCTGGATATACAGCAGCCCCAAAGAAATCGCAAATAACTGATGCAGCAATGACCATTAGGTATTCCCGCATTATATGCTTATTTTTTCGTATAGTTGAATAAATCTCACGTGCTTATGTTAAATTTAAGTATTAAACACAATTTTAATTTTCTTGGTTACAACGTGTCTCAAAGTAACTCAACTTTTCCCCGTGCGATTCAATCCAAGTGAAATTATGTGCCTTGCAACTAATTGTTTAGCTTTAATCGAATCACATTTCGAAAATGTGGCACCTTGACTAAGCAAGTTGGCAAAGTTTTTCTCCCCAAGCCCAAATTTTAAATCTTTTAGGTGCAGAAACGTTTTTTTCTTGATTATTTCTAGAAAAATTGAGAAATACTAATCCAAAAGCTGATTTTTGTTGTTGGTGTATTACATAACAGGGATAGCCTGCAAATTTCAAGGAATGAACAAGAACCGTTAAACACAAGAATAGTGGGTATCGTTGAAGGAAACAATTACTCTGAATGCACGTATGCTGCAGATAGGACCGCGGCTTGTTGTCGATCCCTGGCTTTAGCTGTAAGCATTATCTATATTTACTCCTTTTATTTTATACATAAACTAATGTTATTGAGTTCACCAAAAAAAGAAAAAAAAAACTAATGTTATTGACCTTATTCATACTACTTGTTAAAGATTTATAAATAAAAATATTAAATGATTTTTAAAAAAATTTACTTATAATGTAATAAGTGTTTTAAGTACATTTCTCTCTCTCTCTCTCTCTTTGGAATTTATTAAGAGAGTGCCGTTGGGAAGTCATACTATTTTTCTTTTTTAGATTGCTTGTTCCGTAGTGGGTGATGGGTAAATCTTAACTTGATTCAGATTTTTTAAATGCCGGTGAACAGTGTTCGAGGCAACTGGCATTGCGGTACTTACATTACATGTCTATTTTTGTTGAACTTGGTGTTGTTAAGTTATTGGTTAAGAAATTAGATGGAGAAAATTTATTTAAAATGTATAAAGTTATGTTGTTTATAATTTTTTTAAGCTCTTATGATTATTATAATAAATATTTTTTTTTCTTTTACGATAGTTTTTTAATTAATGCCCTAAAGATGCATTTAATGTATAACCGTTGCATCAAAATTGGACGATTCAGATTTTGAAAGTATGTTTTAAATTTGATTGTGTCTCCAAATGAGTGAATGTATGTAAAGACTGTCTGGACTCAATCTGATTCTGTTGTTAATGGGGATGCCACTAGGCCCACTACCAACACGCGGCTTTGTTGAGAGCTACATTTGAATTGACCTTTACAATATTTGATTATTTTCTCTTCAAGGAAACAAAGGATTTGTTGAGCCTTGTTGGGAGTATTAGTATTTAGTAGTGCTCCTCTATTTTTTTTTTTTTTATAATGTCTTCTAATTAACTCTCTTATTACTTTATAAAAAATACTATTAGATAAAAATAGATATATTTAAAATTTTAAAAATTTAGAAAACATTTGTTACTTTTTTTTATTTGATAAGAAAAAAGATAGAAGACAATATAAAATTACTTGAATTAAAATTAAGAATGTAGAGTTTATTATATTTTTGAGTCATGTTTCTTCCGGAGGGTTGTAGATGATTTACAGAGATTGATACTATTAACATGACCAAACTTAAAATAACTAACTAGTTGCCATTTGTTATTGCAGTTTACACTCATCTTGCTTGTAAGACATCTTTTTGCACTCCTTACAGATGGAATGGAAGATTATCCATTTACAATTCTTACGGTAAGTATTTGATTCCCAGTTTTCTACTAAAAGGATATACTATCTACTTTGTGAATCATTAAATTAAATTTTTCTTTATTTTTTGTAGGTCTTTTTACTAAGGGCCAGTGGAATTATTATACCCATGTACATAATTATTAAGGCGATCGGAGCTATTCATGACAATATTAAGCGTCACCATCATGAGGTTTTAAAATTTTCCATGCATTATTTTTTTGTACTGGCTGATTCATCGATTATGGGTGACATGCAACCACAACTAAAAAATGATTGTTCCTCTATTTATCAGGATTCTGACGATGACTCATCGATATCTGATGGAGATGATGAAGAAAATGAGACACCAAATGATGAAATTTTAAGACATTCACAATCATAGGTCATTATTTGATTTAATTTGTATCAGAGCATTATGCTGATGCTCTGTCAAGTTTTACCATTTTGGAGGCATAATTTTTTATTGTAAAAAAAAAGAAGAACGAAATTCACATTGAAATACATATAGCTTTGCAGTATTTATACTGTTTCCTACCAACCCAAGTATATAAAACAACCAAATTTCACCTATATGTATGTATTCACTTGTAAAACAAGTGCATCAGGCAATGATCCAAACATGTACAATGGGCCAGCCTTCAATTTGTTAGCTGAAACTTGAAATTACATCGACACACTCACTACCAACGAAACTGGTATGTTGAATAACTAACGTAACATTGAGAAAAAAAGGGTGTGTTTAGTTTGTATTTTTATTTTTTGTTTTTATTTTCTGTTTTCACTTTTTGAAAATTGTTTTCATTTTTAAAAGATTAAAATTCTGAAAACATATTTGGTTTGATTTCTTGTTTTCTGTTTTCATAGAATAAAAATACTTAAAATTTATGATATATTGATTTCTTATCTTTTTATATTTTTAGATTTGTTTAAAATTACATTCATTGTCACCGCAATTTCATTTTAACCGAGATGAGGTTTTTGTTTTCAACTAAAAATACTGAAAACGAGAATTTATTATTTTCATTTTTCGGTTGTTTCCTATTTTCATTTTCACTGAAAATGTTTTCAGAAATCCAACCAAACACATTTTCATCACCGTTTTCTGTTTTTAGTGAAAATGCAAACAGAAAACAACCAAACCAAACACCTCCTAAGATAACTATCAGAAATGAATCAACATACATTGCCTTTAAAAGTTAAAACTATTGCTTTTCAAAAGAATGAACTACCATGTCTATGTTAAATCCAATGAGGGGTTGGCATTGAGGTAAAACTCCAATTCTTAATGCTGGATTGCAGTTTTTGTCCTGAAATAATTTCACATTGTTGTGTGCTTTACTCTGAAGTAAATGCACAAATTAAAGAAGAAACTGAGATGAAAGATCAGAAGTGAGAAAATCAATCACTAATAATGAAAACATTAGAGACAATAACATATCCACCTAATCCCACAACACAACAAACACGTGTGTAATGGTTTGTCTATCAGAAATTGAGATCTCAGCACAAGCTTATGCATGCAGAGCCACCAATGAAATTGTAATGACTGCATTTGCCATTAAACAGATATTCAGAAAGACAGAATGTTTAAATCAGATTCATGTACATCGACAAATGCATAGTTAATATGCCATATATAAATAGGCTTAAGAAAGTGTATACAAACACAGAACATAAGATGCAACTAACTAGCACATAACAATTGGAACATTATACAACTAAGTAAACTTTGCTACTAAAAGGGGCATCTCATTCTCACTAGTCACGGATAATTATAAATCTTCCAACAACATTTTTCTGCTGGTCATCCTAATAACTAAATGGCAAAACTTAATTGAAGTAACTTAGGTGTTTTCTTATGTTGTTTTTCCATTAGAGTTTTTAACTTAACAAGTATTAATCTTTATTGTGTAGGTTAAGGTGGCGAATCTCAAATCTTAATTAAAAAATAATAGTAAAAAATTATAAAATAATACACCGTTAATAAATTAATTCATTAGGCATAACATTCAACCAACTAGAAACACAAGAATTAATGATTAAGTACTATAAAATTAAGTATGAGGCATGGAATCTAAAATTTTCAATCTAACCATTACATTAAACATTCTTATTAGAACCAATAAGTTAATAAATTATTAATCTAAGAGGTATTAAACTTTGTCTTCTTAAGTAAAATTCCGATGGAAAAAATAAAATTCTCATTAACTATAAAAAATTTTAAACAATTATAAAAACTAATTGATATTTCGTTATATTTTATTTTAACGCATAATACATCAATGTATGCAACAGGATAGGATTAACGGATGCGACTTGTCAAATTTAATAAATTCATTCTTTTTATATTTTTTATAATTAGTAAAAATTATCAATTCAATTATTTAGTTATGTGATATTGTTTTAATGAGTTTGTATACCAACTTTCAAATTATTTAAACATTCATAGAATCATAATCTAATAATAATTATTTATTTATATATTTAAATATAAGCATTACACCGTCCTCCCGTGTCTCGAGCTAAAATATATACTTTTTTGTTGAGTAATGCAAATAAATTATATTTTGTTATATTTTTAAATTATTTATTATAAATAATTTTATAACTAAATATCCTTCACACTATCCTAACTTGGCAGAAATTATTAAATGTTATGGGACTACCACAATCTTGAGCAATTTACCTGTAACACATAATCAAATTTTATTAACTCTTCTGGTAAATTTAGAAACTCAATTACGTCTCACATGGAATTTAGTTGAGACTATAGACATGTAGTAGTTCATTATGTAATAATTTCTTTCTATCTTAAAAGATTTTAATATTATTTTTTTCTTATTTTAAATTATACAATTTTTTAAAGTAAATTATACTGATACTCTGAGATTTAGGTTTGAAAAATCAGCGGATGACCATAGTGAAAAAAAAATGAAATGAATAACAAATATTACATAATAAATTTTATCAACATCATAATCATTCATTAAAATTATAATATATCTAAGAACAAATAACACTTCTATATTTTAATAAAGATGTGAGAACTACACTACTCTCACCCCTCTTATGTTAAATTACACACTTTCCTTCTTTAGTAGATTAGAGCATATATATGATACTTTTTTTAAAATTTTCTGTTAAAATTTTGTTAGCTTTCTTTAAGTAAAAAAATTATTATCAAAGTATTTTTTACACTAATCCATGATTGTACTTGAATCCTATATTACACAACAACAAAAGTTTGCCTATTAATCTCTTTAGCGGGATGGGAAGTAGATGGAACAAGTTGGGGAAGCATTTCCATGTCTACTTGCTCTAGTCGCACACAATGTGTTTTATAGCCATTGGTAGAGGTCCACAATGCAATTTTACAAAAATTAATCTATAATAAAAAAATTAAATTAATAGAATATTATAATCTTTCGGCCACCTATAACCCGGCCAAAAGTGCCTTTATTTTAAAATAATCACTACCTTTTAAATTATTATGATTTATTTTGAATTATTTATCATCTGAAAAATTAAAATATTATTTTTAATTCTAAATATATTTATTAATAAGATGATATTATAAAATACCTTTCATATATGTGTGTTTCTTATGATAAAAAGCTACTTATGAGTTGCTTTTCTTTACTATTCTGCAAATAAAACTCACCCAACTTTGTATTTGTCAATGATGATGTTTTTTAATCTTTTAAGATTTTACTTAAACTTAAAATTACATGTAAAATATTCTGATAACTTGCTAGTGTGTGCATGCTTTTAAAGTGCGTACAAAGTACTAAAAATTATAAGCAAAAATTATTTTAAATTATTTTTTTGCATATTTATTATTTAAAAACTGATACAAAGTTTGACTAGATTACACACAAATAATATAACCTCAAGGTTTAATTGAGTGGAGCAAGATGTGTCTTGTATATGACAATTAAGTCACAAGTTCAAATCCGTTATTTATCACTTTGGAATGAAATAAATATAAATACTTTGGAAAATTAACCAATGGGATTTGGGTCTAGCTGGAAGGGTTTAATTTCTTATAATGTAATGAAGTAAAGTTCAAATTTTAGTCAAAAGAAATATCCATATTTAATTTTTAATCGTTTATCGGGATTGTCTCCGAAAGAGGACATGTAAAAAACCAAAAAGATTTGAAAAATGAATTAATGAAATAATGTGCGGGTTCTCCAGTATTAGAAATAAGGGGAATTACCAATATTTCCATAAATGTCCATGTATAAAATTGTAATGCTGATATTTACAAAACTTATAAGTTATGTCATTTAATTTCTTTAAAAACGCATATGTCATTACCTATTCTTTTCATTTGTCATCATCAAAATATTAAAAAATTACTAAATCTGCATAGATTGTAGTATATAAAAATAACAAACCATAATTATGTAAAAAACTGATAAATTAAGGCAATAAAATTTAAGTCACTTGAATTTAGCTTTTGTTAAAGAGTTTGGTAAAGTGGAAGAGAACATTAGTTTAAACTATACTGTTTGTCATTAAAAAAAAAGTAACAAAAAACATTTTAAAAGTATATATACCAGCAAGTATGACTGGAGGAATTTAGATACACTCCTCTTTCACTTTCAGGTTAATGCATGTTCCTCTAATGCATAGTTTTGTTTTATTAGTTTTTGTTGTTTTTCAAGAGATTTTCTTCTCCTAATCCTGGGAACGGAGACGATCAATATTATATCAGTAGATCATCTGTAATAATACAAGGAAAAATCAAGAAAGTAAAAATTCTTTCATGGAAGCCTTTTCATATTTCTTCATATCTAAATCAATAGAGATCTGATGTTGGCACTTTGTACGTCTTAGTTAATTGTTTGATTCTACGTTTAAATATTGTTCAGGCTAAAGGCTATAGGCATGCCCAATTCTACACTTTTGATCATGAGTATAAATGAAATTAAATTGTATTATTTTTTGGTAGATGCAATAATGAAAAAGATTAAGTTTGGATTATTGAGAATATATTATATTGTGCAGAGAATATCAGATATTCTGGAGAGATATTTTCTCCTTATTGCCAAAATTTTACCATTTTACTAAAAGCGTGGAGTATTTTCACATGTTCAGAATATCAAATCTCGATCAATATGATTTTATTGAATTTCCACTGCAGACATCCACTGAGCAGCTTGGTCACATCCAGAAGACTCTTAAGAATCTTCATTTATCAATGGCCTTGAGGCTTTCATCTTTGGTGATCCTACTGGTATTTTTGTTAGTTCATATCATTTTTTTTATTTTTTTTATGTTCTGTTCTTATCGTTTTCATGGCGTAAACCTCGTGGCTAATGAAGGAGAGGTTCCCCTTCTATAATTCCTAATCTCTCCTTTTTCTTCACTTCCTTTGGAACAAATTGCAACGCGATTCATAACGGAGCTTGACCACGTAATTTTTATGAAAATTGGTTCATAGACACCTTGCACTAATTTACATTTAGAGATATATAAAATAAGATAAAAGTGGGAGGATTGTAGAAGTGATAAGTGATATGATGTAAAAATGAAGAATGTCAATTAAATGTATACAAGGGTTTTTTTATATCATTACTGAATTTTTATAGTTAAATTAGATGATTTGTGTTTTTGTAAAATAAATTGGTTGATTTGATCCGATTAGAGAAGTGTAAGCACAACCCAATTACAACAAATATCTGTTTTTTTTTTAAAAAAAATGTGTATATTCCCACACTGTTAATTAAACAAACATTGTTGTAGGCATATGGTGCATTGATAATTCTTATCTTTTTGACTCCATGTTGGTATGTCATGGTCTTACGTATGGAGAAACGTGTGAATTTGAACTCAAAAAACATGGCTTCCCAATTGCAATCAGAAATTGATCACACAGCCGAACTGTTACACCTTATGAAATCATCATCAACCAATTTATCAAGGTTAGTTCAATGAGATTACTTTGTTAAAATAACTGAAAAATATAAAATGATAAAAAATAATAAAATTATTATTTATTTAAAATAAAAAAAATTAAATAAATATATTAAGAATAAAATTGAAAAAAATATAAAAAATCAGAAATTAAGATTTTAAAAAATGTTATTTTAATGTTGTTTTTAAGACATTTTAATTATCTTTTAACTTTTTTTTAGTTGAAAAATTTATTTGATTGTTTCAATAAACAAACTTTTAGTAACATTTAGCATTTTCTTGAAATGCGACTTGAATTAATATTTTTTAAAATATCATCTTCTAACTTTTAATATTTTGTTTCATTTTTTTCTCAATATATTAATCCAATTTTCTAGTTAACCTTTTTTAATAAATTATAATTTTATTATTTTTGTCATTTTACACTTTTCATTTATTTCAACAATTAATTTTATCAAATATTTATAATTCAACTAGCTAGTTTTTTTTTAACTTTAAGATTTTAGTTACCACTTATTTTTCTAGCTTCCAACTAGTTTTACCAAATAGAGTCCAAGTAACATTTGAAAGAAATATTAAAAACTATTAAGAAACTATTAAAAAAAATTATTTACCAAACAATCAAACCAACTAATAAAAAAAACTAAAAAGTATTTGAAATTAAAAAAAATTATTTACCCAACAATCAAACCAGCTAATAAAAAAACTAAAAAGTATTTGAAATGTCTTGTGGAATTATTCTTGTGTGTGATTCATGATGTAGTTAATTTGCACCAAACTACTGAGAGTTATTCTTACTTGAGAATAAAATTCCGCATTAAAAAAAATAAAATTCCTAAAAGAAATTAATTATTTATAATCAATTACGAAAGTAGTTAAAAAAATTATAATTATCCTGATTTATTCTCAATTATGAATGTGGAAAATTCGTATTATTAAAATTTAATATTTTAAAAATATTTCAAACTCATTTTTTTCATTAATCATAAATTTATTCACATGTCATCCTACTACAAAGGCAACAATATTTCTTATATTAAATGAAATTTAAAAATTGGTTAATTGATAAATATACCTGTATTTGATTTCCTGTTCAAGAAAGAGACCCAACCCTAGGAGCCATGTTATAGATTCTACATCTTTGAAACCAAACTAATAATGGAGTAGCTCTGTGATAGTGAAACCAACAAGCTAAAAGGCATTAAAGCTGCAAAGACGAATACATCAATTGCAGTTCAATTAGTTGTAATTTCAATGGTTATTATAGATACTCAATCTAAACAATCATAAATAAAAGATGCTCAATCTAAAAAAATTGGAGGTTATTATATTCTTCGGAACCCTCCCCCTACATCTGCATTCAATATTTTTTGACCCATTATTATTGGCCAAACCACCAGAACCAATGCCACATGTAAGTAAATTCCCTATATTCACACAATAAATCAGCACCATTTGGATAACGATCAGACAATTCACATCTCAAACATATATAATCTCATCTTCATCCAACTGTTTCAATTATCTGAATGCGTAAGTAAATGCAAGAACTCCCTAGCAGCAGGGGAATCCCGTTCCTACTGTAGCTTTCTAGGAAACGATATTGAGATATCGTAATTGCTGTGCAAGGGCAGCTTCTACTTTTGGTTGCTCATCCACGTGAGTCATTGTATGGTTCTTTGCGCAGATTAAGCCAATTCATGTAGAATGATGCACTTTATCCTATTTGAATTGCTCCTGTGTCCAATTAAAGTTGCAATATGAAAGTTCTCGAATACAAATTCTTTTCTGACAATAAACCTGAATACACTGACAACTGACAGGTAGGGAATGGAAGATTTTATTGCTTTCTAGGAAACGATACACTACTTTCTATTGAAACTTAAACTCAGCTTTAGTGGAGGCCAAGGCAAAACCAACAAAATATTCAAATATAAAGAAGCTGAAGATGCCTCATAACGACAATTGAATTAACAAGGATGAGTTTGTATATATACACATGTGACAGCTGATATTTACCACCACAACCACCTATGACCACCTTCATTTTATAAAACCAAATTACCCACCAACTAATTCTCCAAAATTGGATTAAAGAATGAAAAACAATGTTAAAAGAAACCTATAAAATCCAATTTGAGCTTTCTATATCCTTTCAAGTTTCCTTCTAAACCATTCTGATATTCTCCTGATCTTGCCCACCAGCTGAACATTCTTTGTAATTTTAAAATATTCTTCCGCATTTGATAACATTATCATTATATCATGGTTGACACCTTCCACACTCCGATAGTAGTCATTCTTCAACCTTGATTGAATTAGTTCAGGATAGAATGGGGCAGGAAACCTGTAATACAAATCCAAAGATATTAAAGTCACACATTTAACTAGTCGCTGTCTCTGACATTTTTACATTTTGTTTACTTAGTTTCAAGGACTGGAAATTTCTAGAACAGGTCTGTATAAAAAATCACAGGCATATCAGTCCTCTCTGCTTTTCATTTTAGTACCTGTTTGCAAACTCTAATTTCTCAGCTACTTGGTTCAGTGCTTGGATATCAAACCTCTCCTGGATTGAGGGAAATAAAAACAATGAGAAACGTTCCATCTCTCCCCCTTTAAATCAAATCAGAATATTGCAACTTGCAAGTATAAGCCTAATTAAGTGACAGAACAAACTAGGTTAATGAAACTTCATATCTACTTACCCTGCGGTCTAATTTGGTGAAATAGGAAAGCAGCTTATCTCTGATCTCATGATCAATGTGGGGATGCTCCCATAGCATCTCAGAATCATATAGTTCCCACGGACTATGCAGATGATTCTCGGTGGGATCAGTCTTGTACTGGACCCGATACCTTTCCCAAGGACTCTCTGGGAAGTCATCAGATTTGGCCTGCACTTGAATAATTCGACCATCCCACCAACTTCCACCTTTCCCATCTTCATTTCTCCACCAGACCATGCATTTATCTCTTGAAGACCAATTTCTCTTCATGGCAGTATCATACCATGTTTTCTCAATAACAAAATCAGTGAAGTTAATCAATTCAGGTAGAGTTAATTTAAACGATTTGCCATGCACACACGAAGAAGGATCTAGAAATCTAAGTTTAAGTTTACAACAGCTATCCCCAGAGCCTGGTAGCTCTGCATACTCAAGTTCTTCAACCTTGCAAATTTCAGAAGCACCTAGCCCTGTAAATGATCTCCATGGACCTGATTCAGATAATGAATATGACTTTATGTACTCTTGATGGCCCTGCCAATCAAATAAGCTCAAGAAGATGAATTTAGAAACGGATTAAACAAACAATCAAATAAGGATAAGAACATAAACTAGGATACAGATTAGGGAAACTTGACTTCCAAAACAAACTATGAAGTATTACAAACCATAAAGAAAAAAATTCATAAAATATACTACCTGTCTTAAGTACACAACTTCATCACCAAGTTGAGGAATATATCGGTAACCCTCTTCAGGCTCTGACAACATCAGCCATGACAATTTTTTGACATGGTGATTTGACACCCTTCGAGTTAAAGTACCAGAATCATTGGCAATATATTCACCATTCCTGTGTCTGGCTGTCCTTATTCTTCGATGAAGTTGATCTGACATTCTGGTAGAAGAGTCTTCCCGATCAGATTTTCCCCTGGAACTTTGACCCTGTCGAATTTTAATTCTTCTGTTTGAAGTGCTTGGCTCCTCAGAAGTTGTCTTCATCCTTATAAACCGTGTTTGACGCATAGGATCACTTGTAACATCAGACAAACCAATTCCTAAACCATGTTGGTTGCTGAAAACAGAAGTATGTTCTCCCATATCACAATCAAAAGATTCAAAACCATCTTGATTGACTTTCCCTTTATATGACTTGTCCCTTTTATGGAAGTGATCATAACTTCTCTTGTCAGAATATGAATGCAGTAGCTGTGGAGAACTAAATTTTCTGTCATCTTCACCTTCTGGTACTTCTGTGACTAGATTAGGCCCCATAGAGGAGGAATTTTCAGATATCCCAATACCTCTAGCACAGCTTGAATCTGCCTTAGAACTAACAATTTTCAGTTTGCAAGGACCTTCAGTGTCTGCTGAAATTTGTTTCTTTTTAATAACTAACTTGGTTGATTTCACAGGTGCTTTCATTTTGAGGTCATGGCAATGGCTTGAGTGAACAACTTCATTGTTTTCTAGTGTGTCCTCTGCACATTTGTCAGATCCAGACTGGCCTTTATCACCTTCATTGAACTTATCATAACCAGATGTCAAGGAGCCATCAGCATTTGGCTGAGGATTGCCAAACAATGAAGGTTCAAGCGATGAAAATTTAGGTGCATCTTCAAAATCAGTCAGCTCTGTATTAACCATACTCCCGACAGTCTCTAACTTGCCAATCACATGTTCTGATCTCCTGCAAAACATAGTAGGAAAAAGCATTGGATTCTGAAGAGATTACCAGATAAATAAAAGGAAGCGGTATCATAAACCTTTTTCTGAGATTCATCTCAGGCTTTACATACCCATTAGCATTGTGTTCAAGAAGGTCATCAATTTCAGCATCAGTCAGCAAAGCATCCCCTGATCTTGAAAGTTCATGTGTGTGTGTCTTCATCTTTCTGCACTGATCTGTGTTTGCCTCAACATATCTGAATGCATACAGATTATTTGTAGCATTTTCAGTTTGTTCTTTATCATCATTTTCATTTCCGTTGAGGCTTTGGGGAAGTTCAGCATTAGTTGCAACCATAGAAGATAATGCAGGGTCCAACGATTTTGTGTCTGGAAAAGTTTTTTGATCACTTTCTTCAGGTTGAGGTCTAGAAGACTGGGATACCATATTATCCTGAGTCTCACAAGCTAGTCTTGTGTCCTCAGTGGGCACATTCTTCTTAGAATCACGAAGTGAAAACTTAACAACCAGTCTCGGTCTAGTTTCAACATTTACCAGGGACTCAGAGAATGCAGGAGGCTTGGACACAGTTGCAAACTTTTCTAAAAGGGGCTTTTTAATTTCAAGATGTTTATTATCCATTTCCCTCTCAGATTCACTAAGATCATCAGGATCTTGGAAACTGTCTGATGCTTCTTCATCAGAATCATTATCTTCCCCATCAGTAGATGTTTCATCAATTTGAGAGAACATACTACGAGCATTATGTGCAGCAATTCGCTGGGGTCTCAATGTCTTAGCTATGGAAGATTTCCTTTTTGAGGCTTTTGAGCTGCCCTTGGATTTCTTGCGGAGTCTGTTACTTCCAGAAGTATTACCATTACACTCATCCAAATTCCTTTTCCTTACACGCCTTCCAGAGGAAGTCATTACCTCAACCTGAGACACATTATGGTTAGATAACAACTTGTAATTAACGATTGTTCAACAAAAAAGAAGACACTTACTCCAACATTATGTTTTTTCCTTCTTGATCTTCGAAGGCCGTCCCTATTACTAGAGTCATCACTATATTCTAGATCACTAGAAGAGATAACACTCCCTTGCCCGGCTGCACTAGAACTATCCTCATTTGCATTGTATTCAGAGTCAGCATCATCGCTTACAATAATGTCATATTCTGGCTCCCAGAACATGGCATCTAAGAACTCTGGTTGTGGCTCAACCATTACTTCCAAATCTACCAAAGGTACCACTGGGTAGTCCTGACCAACAGTAAAATCTGGACCAACAGCATATTTTATCAATGAAGGACGCCATTCAATGCCAAGAGCACCAAGTCGACGTTGCTGAAATTGACTCTGATAAGGTTCTGGATATGGCAGCATACCTGGTAATGAAATAATTATTGTAAGAGAAATTTGCATCCTATTAATACAAGAATTTCAGAATAAGAGCCATAACATACTAGAATCACATAGAGGTTCCTGAATGTTTCTTCGGTGTGGTGGAAGTTGAGTCTCCTGCATCAGATGTCACATAGGTTAGCTAACACATTGAAAATTCAACAATCTTGTCAAGTCAATCAAGATGACAATCAACAAAGTACAGGGGCACAATGACTACTCACAACCTGATCAAGAACATATCCCTGAGTATCCTGAATAAGGGGTCGATAATCACCAAGAAAAAACTGCCAGAAAAATCAACAAGATAGACATATAAATTTACTTGCTATGAAGTTAATATCAATATCAATATTGAAATATTTGACCACCTGATCATATTTTGCATCTTTCTGGGACTCGCCTTGACCTGTGTTCAGAAAATATATTTGGCCAACATCATCTGAAAGCACAATTGATGTTCCGTCCCTAAAATGAACACACAATATTTTAACAAATTACACACCGTCAGAGATCCTGATTCATCTAAGATGGATAAAAGATGACATAGTTCATATGTGACATGGAACCCTCATGATCACCAAGGTAGGCATATGTGACATGGAGCACTCATGATCAGCAAGGTAGGTATACAGCCTACAGATGTTCCACATCAAGACACAAAGCAACAGGCATAAACTCATAGCTTAAAATGAATAATGTACAAACTTGACAATGGTATCTTAGTGTTGACATGGATTCAGACAATTACATTACTAACAAAGTAAAAATATGTCAGTCAGATTGAATATAGAACAGAGAACTATTGTCCATATGACAAGATTCAGAATTATCCAAATGGAAGGAGGCAATTACAGGCCTTTTAAAAAAAGTTAGATATAATGTCATTCCTAAGTCCTTACCATTGGGTTTCGCTTTAAAGCAAATGCCACTGTGACATAGTGGTGGACAATAAATTAAGTTTAATACTTGGGTACCTTAGGTACTGTTTCTTGGGGCCTTCACTTCACCTACATCCTGCAAAATCCAACACTCCTTGATGCTAGCCTATACAAGTTTGTTGTGGGTGCCATACCAAAAGGCCTTATCAGTAGTTTCTCTGTCAATAGCCAATCCATTACTAGGCCTGAGATCAGTTTCTCTGTCAACAAAAATGTCAACTCATGTCTCAACCTCTGGAACAGCACTGGACGGTAGTGAAAAGGATACTTAGGTATCTTTAAGGTACTGTTTCTTGGGACCTGGGACCTTCACCTACATCTTGCAAAATCTAACACTCCTTTGGCTCTTCAAGCCTACTGTGGTGCAGGTTGGGCTTCTTACTTTGATGATAGGAGATCTACTTCTAGTGCCTCTATTTTTCTTGGGTCTAATCTAGTCTCTTGATGGTCTAAGAGACAGAATGTGGCTGCTCGCTCAGAATTCAGAAGGTTATTTCTTGCAACAGCATTCAAACATTAATATCTAAACTGCAAGTTCCCCATACTGTTCCTAAGATTCTATGCGACAGTATGAGCATGTAGCTCTTGCTCACAACCCAATTCTACATGCTAGGAAGGACCAAGCACATGGAACTGGATCTCTTAGGTGATAAGCAAGCAACTGCAGGTTGCGCATGTTCCTGCCTCTGATCAGTGTGCAGATATTTTAACAAAGGCTCTCTCCCACTAGGTTTACTGCTCCAAGGGCAAAGCACAGACTGGTTGGCTCTTCTCTGGTTTCTAACCCCTCATGAGCTCGTGGGGGTATTAGAGTATAGTTTACTCTGTAACCAACTTGGGTGTCATTTTGTTGTTGTAGTTATCAGTTAGTTATTTGACAGCAGTACTCAGTAACGACCTCTCAGTTATTACAAGTAGTTAGCTTTGAGGTTCTTTGTCTGTACAGCTATAAATAGTTGATCCCATACTCATTGTAACTCAATTCATTTTTCAGAATCCAATACACATTCTCTAAATGTTCGCTCAAGTCTATTATCGGTTAAAAGGGATTACATAGCTCTAAAGTTGGTAGCTACCTAATCTCTTTATGTCTAATAAGTTTCTTTGCCAAACACAAGTATTACCAAAGACATTCACAAAGTATTACCAAAGTGTGGAACAAAACAAAACCTATAAAGAAGGAAAAACAATAAATGTAACAATGGGAAAAATTAAATGAAAAACTACGCAAAAACAAACAAAACAAAAAAAAAATCCTTTCAAGACGATTATTCTATGAGACACTTACGGAGAAAACTTCCCATCAACCAACTTAAAACGTCCAATTTCATATGTCCGAATAGGTATGCCCTCCCATATCTGGAAAAAGAATATACCAGAAAGACATAAATTAATCTGTTTTGAGAAGAACATTTAAACATTAAGATTTAAGGACCCAAAAGAAAAGAAGCTTACATCCCACACAATGGTTCGTCCGTCATACCCAGCACTCATAGCTATTCGAGGGTTGAAAGGGTGAACATCCAAAACATAAGACTGCCAACCATTGAAAACTCAGCATTTAGTCATGAAAGAACTGTAAAAATCCAAATCAAGATAGAAAAATAATAAGAGGCTAGAACTGAACCCAGTAAAAGACAGATGATAGGTCTTACAGATTCAGTATGACCAGTCAAAGAGTGCACTAAGCTGCCATCAACTGCATTCCAAACACATATTCTGCAATCTTCAAGATGAAAAGACAAGTACTCAGTTAAAATTGATTACCTATAGAAGAGTAGGGAATGGATCACAAAGTGGTGAATGAATGCAAAGTCAAATGAATAAAGATGTATTATCATGACAATATAATATTCATGAGATAATATTGGAAAATACGAAGTCCCGCATTGGTTGTATATGAGACAAGTACGGGGGATATCATATAAGCAAGAGGTGCACAAGTTCAAATTGCCTTAGGCATTTTAGATAATGTTCTCAAGCCCAATCCCATAACAAAAAACTAACCACTCTCCCTAAATTGCAAGACTAGGAACAGATTCGCTCATAAGTTTCAACAGACACCTAACATATTCTCTACTCCATATGGGGATAATAAAATATCAATTGTGTCCTAAACCAGGATCCATGTTGAGGCAATATAACACTTAGTGATATATGAAACAGCAAAAATCATAGTCTCTACTCCATATGGGGATAATAAAAAATCAATTGCATGCTAAACCAATATTCTTTACTCCATATGGAGAATAATGAAATATAAATTGCATACTAAACCAGGACCCATGTTGAGCCAATAGTGATGTATGTAACAGCAGCAGGTGGTAGTACCAAGTAGAAATTATGCATTCTCCCCGACAAATTTAGTTATAGGAAAATCGATTTTCAAACAATGGATTATACACATAGGATCCTTTGAACATTCTATTATTGCTCCAACCTCAGGTGTATTGCATCATTAGGATCACCATATTCAAGATATTATCCGATTTGGTTCTTGTGTAGGCCTCAGGTTTCTTGTGGTTGTGGGTTTGAGCCCCATGGTGGGCATCAAAGACGCCTTTTAAGGATAAAATAGTGAGGCCAATGTGAGCAAAAGCTGACAATATCTCAGATGCAATGAGTCTAACAATGTAGCAAACTTGAGGTCGAAACAATTATACTATGTCATTCTAGTAAGTTATCATATCAAAGAGTTAGAAATTAATACAACAGATCTGGAACATAATGAGTGATTGTGATTTACTTTAAGAAAGGTCAGTAAAGGATAAGGAACAAATAACGTCAGAGAAAAGAGATAATCAAATTGTAATAATAATAAATAAATAAAACTTTTATACCACCTTGACTGATTTGGATACCATCAATTTAATATACTAAGTATGCAAAAATCTGTATAATATGTTGGTATAAATTTCCCTGCTCCATTATTTCTTTAGGGTCCGTTTGGTATAGCGGAAAGAAATAGAGTGAATGGAAATAGAAAAGGTTAATGGAAATAGATGAGGAATAAAATGTAATTTAAAGGTGTTTGGTAGAAGAGAAATAGAGAAGAAATAACAAGATAGAAGATGAATGGAAATAAGTGAGCAATAGAGTGGAAAAGTACTAGTGGGCCCCACCCTATTTCCACTCTATTTCCGTTCAACCAAACTACCAACATTATTTCCTCTCCCCCTATTTTCATACAACAAAGGGTTAGCAAGTAGATTACCCATAATAGCTGCAAGCACAAAGCGATTGTCCAGGCTCCATATAATCATATTGACACCACGAGGTGTAGGTAGAAATCTCTGCCTTGGACCACCTCGTGGAGGTTGGGGAGGCAGAGGCGGTGGTGGCACTTTTAAATGATATGCACGAGTCCAGCGTCCTACTTTTCCCTGGAATAGAAGAGGAAAACTTCAACATATTTCATATGGTAAGCATGGGGAAAAAATGAAACTGAACATGCCACAAAGATGCCCAAAATAATTATGGAAAAGAAAATGTCTTCAAGAATAAAAATAGACCAAAGTTCAATGGCAATCTTATTTAAAGGAGCTCACATGAGATTTACGTGATCTGGGAACCCATATAATTGCACTACCATCACGAGAGCAGGTAACTATGTTATCATGACAATACCTGAAATACACAAATTATATGACATCAGTATGCAACACATTTAGTAATGAGTGCAGGGTACACTTGTTACATTAATAAAACTAAACAAGAGTAGGAAAAAATTACAGAAAAGAAACATTAGGATATACCAGAAATTTCGGAACTTCAAAGTATTTTCTTCTTTCCAGGGGTCAGATGTCAAAATTTTTGAAGCCACAGAGCAACCGCTGCATGCAGAGTAGAAAAGACAATAAGGATCCTTACAAAATAAAATTAAATAAGTGTAGATCTAACCAGGATGGCTAACCTAAACTGCACATAATTAACATCATTCTCGTGGCCAGATAATAAATCCATCTCGTGTATTGGTTGTTCTGCGTCATCAGTGTTGGGCTTCAAAGCACTCCACACCTGCAAATAGCAGTAATTTTCTCAACATATATGAATAGATGCGATATTTAAATAAGAAAAGACTAATTGTATTAATGGAAGAAAATAGAAAATATGCAAAGAGTACATCAGAAAACCTACCCTGGCATAAGTATCAGAGCTACCAGTAACAAAAACAGTTCCATTTGCATTATATGCACAACAAAGTACTTGATAGCTTTGTTGAACATTACTTGAGGATGGCAAACTAGCTGGTGGAGCATTGCCCTTCCCTGAAAAAGTTTATAATTCCTCAATCAAGAACAACCTAATAACAAAAAAAGTAATTATGGCAGTCAACAAGTCAAAGACTTCTGATTTGGAATGTTTAAGTAACAAGTCATCAATTTGTATGTCCAAACTTGCATAGTTTTGGTTTGAACTAGATTTGATAACTCCATTCATTGTTCTAAGTGTAGTATTCATTTAAAAAACATGTTGAAATGTAAAAAGATTTTTTCATTTTTATATTGGATTTAGATTTTAATAGAATCTAATTGATCCAACACAAAAATTGAATATAGATTGTACCACCATATCAAATTTATTATGGTAAAACTGCCAAACTCAAACCACTACCAGTTCCAGGACTGATCTGTTAACAGAAATAGAAGCAATTATCTGACCATTTATAGCATCTGGAGGTCGAGGTACATATATTCGTGGATTGTGTGAATTTCTCGCATCCCATATTCTACAAGTTCCATCATCTGATGACCTACATATTTCATAAGTCATAAAAGTTAGATTAAGAACACTAGAATGATGTATACGTGTGTAATAGAATGAAGAAATTAATATTTTTCTGGTCTGGGGCATAGATTACACTCAACTGACTAGAATACCCCCCCCCCCCCCCTTCAAAAAAAAAAACAGAGGTCTGGAGTTGCAGGTGTGAGCACAGATCTAGACAAAGGCCAAAACAGAGCAGCAGCAGTAATGACGAGAAAGGGAGATCTAAACTTGCCGGAATGAGGATACAGCACAATAGATGATTAGTTGGTAAGAGAATACATGGAAATAAAGTATAGCTCCTGATTTTACAGAACTTGACAGCAAAGCAATACAAGATAGGTCACAGAGGATGGTACCACTTTGATACCATGTTGAAATGATTTAGTTTTAGATATTGAGGAAATGAATTGAGAAGAAAGACAGAACAATATTTTCTTCATATGTTATGGGTTTAAATTTGATAATGAACATCCCTTATTTATAGTAATACTAGACTCTTAATCCTAAAGAACAAATAACTCTCAAAAAATAAGATAAATTACCTAAGAATAAGGATCCTAGAAGATAAGAAGATTTAAATGTGATAAGCTATTGAATATTTTCCATATATTCTAAAAAAAGGACTAAGAATATTTGAATTTATATTAAAATAAATAATTAATTTGCAAAAGAATATAATTATAAAATATGCTTGTCACATAGCTGGTGCTTTGTAGGCCATTGGAATGGTGCAAGGTGATCCAATGGCATGCAACGGAGTATATTAAATTCATAATATAAGTTTTATTACAATATTAAAGTTTAGTTTTACAGATATAGTATGTATACCCAAATAAAAAAACTTGGTTTTACAAATAAAAAATACTTGAGATTTTTATATGACACAGGTCATGAGCAAAGCAAATTTTTTACAATTCAATTATTATGAATGAAATAAATAGATTAGCGTCAAGACTTATCCCTTGTGAGTCACAAGAATCACTAGGAAAGCATATACAGAGGCAACAATAGGACACAACAACTCTTAAACTTACGATAGTAGCTGGTATATGACACTGGGACTAAATGTAATAGTATTAACTGCTCCAGTATGTCCCCGCAAAACTGATATCGGCATCCCATCTGGTAAGCGCCACTGTTGTGAAGCAAATGTCAACTTAGTTGCACAAGGTTTGCAGGACAGAACAAAAAATTAAGCTCTACTACTTACAACTCGAATGACAAAATCATTTGAAGCAGATGCCACCAAAGCATTGTTTGAGCTTACAGCCAAATCAGTAATATCACCCTTCAGTTTAATAATGACAACATAAGATTAAATAATATTAAAAGGAAAACAAACTTATCAAAGTTACTTCCATAGACTATATTCTTGACTCACTTCATGTCCACGGCAACTAGCTAAGCAAAATGCAGTTTCCATAGACCAAATCTTGACAAGACGATCATCTGAACCACTAATAACATATCTCCCGGATCCATCAAATATGGCTGCAAGATAAAATCATTTTTTTTTAAATCTATCAACCATAAGTACAACTATTATAGTAATTATTTATATGCATCTAAGTGGGAATTATTAATTGTTAATAAATCAACATTTCACTTCATAAGGAAACTCTAAGAAGAGAGAGCAACACTTAAAATGAAAAGGCATTGGATTCAGCTTTTATTGGTGTAATGTGACTCACATCTAATTAATGACTTTTGTGAGAATAACTGAACATGAACTCAGAGAATGGCATAAAGCCACCATATTAATAGCAAGTTTAGAAGATGAGTAATTCATACCACAATAGACAGCCACACGGTGCCCCCTTAGCTTTTTAATATTTTGCATCTTTTGCACCATAGTAGATGGTTTGGCGATTGCATAACATGCACTGCGAATGGATGGAGAACGATGGTGCTTAGTAAAACCACCTCCAATCTCCCTTAAACTTAGCCCCTGAACCTGATTAGCCTTCATATGTGGCCAACGCATGTAAAGTGGAGGGGGCTTCACCAGTTTGTCAGCTGTTTTTCTATCAACTGTGCATTCACAGGAATGAAAATAGAGTAAATATCCCATTCTTTTGTGGTTAATGTTGGGGGCATGGTCAACTATATCAACTTCCAGACATATTTAAATGCAAATTTGCCAGTAGAAGCTTCAGACAAGTACTACATTTGTCAAAAGGGAAGACTAGGAAAATTTTTAAACCAAAGACAACAACCTAATCAAGTGTTTAAACATTTAGAATCTTGGACCCCTTTTTACACATGCTCATTACTACCTTCCACACAATGATGGCATTGTATATGCCAGTACCAGTCTTGGAACAGACCAATGATAACAACTGTAAACTGTGTACTTATAGAAGAAAATATAATTTTGGGAGGTTCATATATCCAATTACCAATTCTAACAAAGCATAAACTAAAACAAGGTTTTATATATAACCGTTCTAAACCTAGTAACTTAAAGCAAGCCCTGACATGTTAATCATCCCTTTGAGAATATACCACAAAACTAAGAAAAGAAAATCTTTAATAGATATTTACAGATTGCTAATTCATTAAATTCATATAATAGCCTAAGATTATAAACATTTTTTCAGTTTGAGTTAATAACTTGTGATCTTAGCTTGAATGATCATCAAGAAAAAAAGATTATTATAGCTTATCACGTACCATTAAGAAGCGAAAATGAACCATATCCAAGTAAAGTAGGAACATCAGCTGCATTAGGACTACTTCCTTCAAGTTTTCCATGCAAAGGATTGACCGTACTCAGCATCAATTGCTTCAGAAGCTTCACCAAATGATCCTTAGTTATGTGAGGATACCTTGTAGTTACACAAAATGAACAATAATTAAGCCTTTACAGATAATATCAAAAAAACAGTTATTACTAACTTAAGAGAGAAGTGTTTCAAACCAGATAACAATAAATATTTGGATTAAAATATGAAGCATCAGCTATTTGCAAGTAATCTTTAAATGAAGATAGTCAAGATATCTCTACCAAAGTTAATCATACACTTCCATCATAAATTATTTTCCTTTTTTATTTTTTATTTAAAAAAAGCATTCCCTACACTAAACTCCAAATAAATATTAATAACAATAAATATTTAAGTATATTAGCATTGAGCATGGAGTACAGCTACCCTTTTTTAAATGTTAAGTCAGTTACATGCACTTAAAGGCCAAGGGCGTTGATAGCCCATCTGATTGAGAGTAGTCGTCAACTGTCAACCACTCAGATATAATAAATGCTGATTGAAAAGTTAAGCATAAAACTCCAACCTTACATATAGTAATAATTAGTACAAAACCAAATCAGAGGGCATATATAAAGCAAAAATACCTGCCCACTAGATTGCTGTAATCTAAAGGTAAAGAGATGCCATCATCATCTTCATCCGCATCATCCCCACTGGGTTCACCACTTCTTGAAAACCAAGCATGATATCTTCTAGGTAGAAGCTGATGCTCTAAAAGTTCCTCCTTGAAATTTAGAAAAGTCCTATGGCATGGCCCGACAGACAAAAAGTGCATGATTAAAAAGTAAATTTCCCTAAGGTCTATATCCACATCAGTCTCAACAGCTCTCACATCCCTAGGGGGCGACACCATCTGATCCACCTTATTTGAAACACTCAAAGGTGCAGCACTCAGTGAAGATGCAGAAACAGAAGCTTTGCCCTTCCTCGAATCCATGTTCTGAAAACACCCTGCAACAAAGAAACAAACTACAGTGCATAAATTGTCCTAATTATTATTATGCCAAAATTTTCAAAATCAATCCTTGAAAATCAGCAACAAACATATAGTGTGCATTATGACAGCACCACAGCATACAACAAGCTTTAGATTAACAACATGACATCATCACATCATAAAACACAAACCTTCGATTAACAATAAATATGGTCCATTACCAATCTAAATCTAAATTGAATGAAAATCAAAACCTAAACAAGTGCATGGCAATAGAGAGAGTTATTAATTAATTGAATGAGGGAAAACCTAAACGAGGATAGGTCAGTTCCGAATTGAACAATCAGTGGAAGCTAAGATTAAAATGTTACTGGCAATTTGCAAGTTGCAAGACGACGACGCTTTGGAGGAATAATAATCATAAAACAAAGCGAGCAACAGTTAAGTGAATAAAACAAAGAAAAGTAAGTGAAAAAACGAAAGAAGGACCTCGAAAACGGTTGAGGTTGCAGCAGCTGAAAGGAGGGGGGTTGCACTTCAAAGGCGCATGAAGAATGAGGACAGAATCTGAAACCGAAAGGCGTTATATTTATTTACGCTGTGAAATTCAGCACTGTTCTCGAGAAAAGGGGTTTAGGGGGTAAGGAATGAATGAATCCAAAAACGGCGAGAAATTTAATCACTGACCTTTTGTGTTGCCATGGATCTGGTGCAAGTGGATTTATTAGGTCTTGCACTTCTTTTGCGGTATATCTCCGCCACGGAGCCGGGGAGGGAGGGGAGGGAGCTGGATCAATTTCAAGGGACTTATATTTTAAGGATTTTATAAATATTATTTTGTCAAAATACGTTTAACTATGCTAGAAAAGTAAAAATTGCCAAAGACTGCAAAGGTTACAAAAATCTGGCGTTTGGGGCAGCTAATAAGATTTCGAGATTTCGGATTGGGTGCTCCTCTGGGATCTTATACTCGAAATGACCAATACACTCCTAAGTCTTGTTTGTTTTGATTTGTTTTCAAAGAATAATTATTTTTTAAAAAAAATAACAAATTATCGTGAAAAAGTAATATTTTTCAAAGTTGCGTACTTATATTTTAGAGTAATTTTTTTGGGACCACTTTTTATAATTCCGTGTACTTAATTGATGTAATCTATATTATATTTATAATCATTCACAAAAAAAAAATATTGATATAATTTAGTATTTTACTTTATTTCAGTTGTTCTTTCCATGATTATTAACATATAATAAAAAAAATGAAAATGATATTTAATTTCTTTCAACGATAAGTCCATACAAAATTCTAAATTTTTTTGTTATATGACATATCTATTTTTTTCTATTTTATTATTTATTTTTTAATGTCATTTGATATGATTTTTTTTCAATTTTTTTATCTATTTCTTTCTTTATTCGCGTAAAAAATAGGGTATATATTATCTTCAATATTTTCCGTTATATTTTACTCTCGTATTTTGATAGGTTAAATTTGTTTGTTTCCAAAAAACAAAAAAAGATAGGTTAAATTGTCTTTCCGGGCAGCCGGGCGAATCTGTATTTAGTTCCATGTCATCTCAACGTTGTTCCTGTTTCGCTTGTGTGGCATGTGACTTACTAACATAGTAACATCACCCAAGATCAAGAGGAAGAGAAAAAATACAGCCGTGTTTTTTTTACTCTTTTTTCTTTCGTAAATCACATGATTATTCAACAACTAATGCACTAACACAATAAAAAGGTGATTTGTATCTTAAAATTTGAATAAATGTGATATATACCATAATACACTATTATGTTATACATTTGACCAAATTGTTCTAATTTAATGTTAATTAATTTTGTATTATTGAAGTTAGTTTAAATTTAAACTTGATTGGAAATAGTAAATACTATTTTTTTTGTTTTTCAAAATGAATTGTTATTTTTATTTTATTGCTGACTTTTAATTTTATTTACATAAAATTGTAATTTGAGCATGATGTTTTCACCTTTGAGTATAAATTCATATGGTTTGACTTTAAATTTATTTTGATCAAAATATTATTTATTATTTGTTATCATTAATTAAATTGATAGAAAGTAAAAAGAATATTTTTCAAATTTAAAATATTAGAATATTACTACTTTGTTTGAATATATTTAAAATATTGAGAAACGAATATTTCAAATTTAAAATATTTGGTAGTCTTGGAGTCACACTTAGTGAATTTTGTAGAGTCGTAGTATTGAAAAGAAAGTTGCTTAAATTATATAAAATAAATAAACGTGCCATGGTATGCCTCAAAAAATTATAAAATAAAAACTTATGCAACTTAGGTTATTTTCACCAATATAGATGTTCCTAAGCATCTCTAGTGAAATTTTTTTTTTAAAAAAACGAGCAACTTTTGCTCAATATTAAAGATCTGACTTTCACTAATATCGGCTTACCCTTTTGAACAGTTATGTACCGCGTGAGCTGGTCCTGGAATTATCACATATTCACATGGATATAACTCAGCTCTCGAGTCAAAAATGGATATAACTTTCTCATGTTTCAATGTTTCCACAAATAACAGCATTGCAATATGACAAATGCTACTATAACTTACGAGATTTACAAAATGAACAGAAAATGAACCAAGTTACTTTTCAACGGCCAAAACCATAACAAATTCTACGAGATGGGAAACACGTTTTATATATATCCTTTGCTTCCAAAAAGAATGTTTATGAAGAAATTGTGTTTAGCTCCTCGGTTTTAGCCAACTTTGCTCGTATAAGTTTGTCCAATATGGGAGGCTCCAATGGAATCGGATCTAGACACCGTTCTGCAGTAGCAACAATCACCTATGCCCAAAACATACAAAAAATAAAATATGCACGATAGATACATAAGATTTAAGAAGCTATAACCCACGCATGAGTTTAGAACAGGAAAAAAATAACAGCAAAACTAAAGGTAATTCTCATTGGAAAAAATGCATGGCATCTCTATGAAGAATTATATACTTAGGAGAATTTTTCCAACCTCATCTAGCAAGAAGTCGATTGCAGCTTCATCTTCAACTATTTCCCTTAAAGGGATTCTTAGGAACTGGATATCCAATTGAATTTGCTGGAATCCACTTCGGTTAAAAGTCTGGAGTCGGACAAATTCTTGTAAACTTTTAAGGCCCAATTTAACTATAGTTGTAACAACAGACTCCTGCGATTTGTAAGGAAACGATATCATGGCTCCCAACGAATTATTTAAATTCAAATCACCAATATAATAATCACACAATACCTGTGTATATTCTACTTTTGTGAAAATTTCAACTTTCTGCTTAAACAATTTTGCTAGATGCGTTTCGAAAAGCTGGCTCCTTGCCCTTTGAGTATTTGACCTACCCAGTTTCTCCTCCCGCAAGGGATTACTCCTTGATGAAACACTACTTCCATTACTATCAGTCCTGTGGTGCTTACGTCTACCTTGAGGCAAAGTCTGCTTCACTTCGTTAACTATAACTTCAAGCTGGAAAAAAAATAAAGGAAATTAAAATTATCCTCCAGTTTGCTTCATTTAAAATTTGGCTTTTAACAGATCTAAATGGTGTCAGGTGATTCATATAGTCAACACAACCCCACTTAGTGGGATAAGGTTTTTATTGTTGTTGTTGCTTTAATCAATTAACATATATTTTCATCAAATATGAATAATTATATTCTAGGTAAGCAAAATTTAGTAAGACTAATATTCAATCACAATGCTTAAACCATTCATGCAACTGAAAAGACACAGAAAAGAATGATTGAATACACCAACCTCTTGAAGAAATAGATCAACAAACATATGAACATCTCTTGGCTCCTTATGCTGTGTAAAGCAAAGGAAAAACTTCAGATTCAAGCTCTTTCAAAGATAACCAACCACCAGTCTTATACGTTTGAAAAAATGGTATATAACAGACTGACCTTAACCCAATTAGGGGTGGTAAACCTCTTCTTCAGGAGAAGTGATACCCTCTGAGTTCTCATATTAACGTACTGAAAAGAATCAAACAGTATATATGTAAATGCTGCTTAACCAGAAGATATTTCTTAAATAATGAAAACAAAAATAGAGGACTAAGGACAGAACAGGTATGGATAAATGGAGATTAAATATCCTCCAAAACCAAAGCACTCAAGAAAGGGCACTACAATGCAAAGTAAAGCTTGCTAGTTCGTTTGCGAATCAGACAAGAGTCCCTCAAAAGAAACCATCCCAGAACATCAAAGCAAAGCCATATGAACTATCCATCCCAAATAAACTCAAACGACTACATAATATTCTCAAAAAACCCATAGGAACATAAAGTCTTCCACCACTTGTTCCCATAAAAGCAAGCCATTGAAGAAATCAACAAGAACTGCTCAAAACTCACAGTATGCCAACATTCTCCAAAATCTCAACAAATTGCTCCAGGTAAAATCAACCAGACAGTGTAAAACTAAACAGGCATACAAACTAGTCAGTTCATGAGAGAAAACCGACAATCCATAGTGTAACAACTACACCATTCAATGACTGAAATTTTGTCCAACATCATTCACATGTTTTAAATGGGATTGTACTTCACACACAAACAGGCACTGTCTAAAGGTCAAAATGGCCAATCAAATTGAAACCCCTCTTTTCCTTGGAAGCACAAATATTCTCTGGGAAAATATTAAAATCAAGCTAAAACACCAAGCAGGCTTTAGGCATTAACTAAGGAATAGATGAATAAGAATGAGGGAGCGACATACAGACAAGGACAACAATATACAGAGTGTCATACGAGTTGCAGTTCCATTGAAAAGAAAATATGAACTTAAAAATATACCAGGTGCAAGAATTTTTCACCAGCTGACCGAAATTTTCGACATATTTCTCCAGGAACAAAGGCAGGCCCAGATTCATAGCCTCTAACACTACCACCAGAAAAGGAAGCAGCTATTTCCTGAAGATTCCAAGGAAAAGTTTAAGGTATTCCCATTGGATATGGAAGAGAAATTAACAACAGAAATTGAAATTTCAGGAGTCAAACTCTATCAAATGAACCCTTGCCTCAGTGACTTTTGGGATGACAGTTTGTTCAATGAAAACAGACAATTGTGCCAGCACTAGGACAAGGCCAGCAAAAGCTTTATAACCTTGAGCTCCCTCTGCCAAAGCGTGTACTTGAATAGATGAATTATTTCTTCCCGAAAACAGAAGGAACTGATCCTCAAGTTGCCTAAAAAAGTCTTGAAGTCCTTCTTGAACCCAATCAGTAATTAACTCTCTTAATCTAACTAGGATCCCAGAGTCATCATCTAAAACTTTGCGGAAGTCCTGAAGGAGAGAGATTAAATGTAAATGAAATGACAAAAAACACAAATAACAGAAAATCTTAACAATAGCAATACATGCACACATAATTGCATATAACCTTGTATAGATGAATCTAAGCATACAAACATGCTTACCAGCAACACATTCAGTCCTCCTTGGAGAACTGCTTTTGTACTTGCATCAAGAACAACATCAAGAGTGCACTGTTCTGCTCCATCCTTTTTCAGGATTTGTAAGAGGGAATCTACCAAACAGATGCTAACTCAGCACAGTTATGCAAACAACTTTCTAAAAATTTTCCCGTAGCTAAAACCATGTAAATATATAATAGAGCTATTTTGAAAAGTGATAATCGGAAACAACATAATTTATAGCATTCTACGCTTCTGATCATTTTTATAAAAAAAAACAACCAGCCACATTGGTGCAAATCAACAAAGATTTTTAATTTTTTGATTCTCCTATTTTGTGGTAGCATAAATATTTGAATATTAAGCTGAAACCTAATATCAGAAGCCTTCTGAATACAAGTCAAACTGTGAAAGAACTAACCTGAGATGTCTTGCAGAAGATGAGAAAATGTACTTCTAACAAACGACGTGACAGCAACCTTTGCAGCCTGGAAATATTTAGGGTTAGTTGATTGAAATTAATTCTTAAAACATTAACTTCGTAATTATTACATTCTGAAAATAGGGGAAAGGGAGCATTGAATAGCTACAGTTTAGGTCAATCACATTTGAGCCAACAAGATTAATGGATAACCTCAAGAGAATGGTTAGAGAGAGCTGCTTCCTGTAAGACTTCATCTATCAGGAGCACGTCATTCCAGATAGCTCCTGTGATTACAACATTAAAGAAATGTAAGGTTAGGAAGAGGGAATACTGGTTTAACAATTAAAATAATATACTTATGGAAAAGTGACAAGTTTAAGAGAAGAAAAAATGGCTTGGACACACAGATATATTGAAAATTTCCACATGGATAAATGGTAAAAGAAAAATAGATAAAATTATTGACTCTCGAGATATAGTAATATGGAGAAGACAAAATTGTTTCAAGCACCGACAGAACCGGAAGCGCCCTTGTTTCAAAGTTTCAAAGAGGGGAGGATGGGTTATTTATAGACCATTTCAATATATTTAGGATGGGTTTGGATAAACAACTTAATTAAATGCTTATCAAGTAAGCATTAATGTATAAGTTGTTTCTAGAATTGAAGAAGAAATATCGTAAATTGTTTTCATATAATTTTATTTTCATAAGTTATCCTGGAAAGCTTATTGAAATAAGCTGAAAACAACTTATGGACATATCACAAACTATTTTCATAAGTTCTCCCAAACACTTATACAAGTGCTTATGTCACATCATATTGATAAGCTCTTCTAAACACATCCTCATGCCTATGAGAAATAGAATTGGATTGCCCAGAGAGAGAAAAAAAATCCATGCATATAAAAAATGAAATTGGACCAAAAAACATGCTATTTTGTTCAAAAAAATTAAATATCGTATAACAGGCATATGAGTCAAAAGGTCATTAGCTCTTATGTCTAATGTGGACTCAAAGTAAAAAGCCATCTAGCTTTAGAAATCAAGCATATGCCCAGAAATTACAAATATAACACAAAAAAAAAATACTAAATTACTAGTGGTCATACAACTTACGAAGAACACCAAGTAGTTCTTCTGGGGAAATCCGTGTCTTTACATATTCCTCGGTAATTACAAAGTTCCTAGCAAACATTAAAAAGTGTGCATGTTATACGAATTTAATTTACTGTAAATAAAAATGTTTCCTACGGTAAATAATGATACAAACTTGGTAACCAAATCTTGAGCAAGTTTAACCAACTGTTCTTCAGAATCAGGAAATATTACTCGAAATGCACGAACTGCCTCCACAAATTCATGTATAGCTGCCTACATTAGGAAATGAGAGCAACAATAGACTCTAATTCATCAGTCTTGTAACTGCAGTTACAGGAGAAAACATACATACTAATGGAAGTAAATTAGGCTAAATAGAAGAAAATAAAATTGAATTGGATCGGAACAGTAGTAATATTCCATTCATCAATTCTCTTGGCAGATTATTTGATACAATAATTCATGGACATTGAAGCAATCATCAGTTTAAGCACTACTTTCTTTTTCATTTCCTGTTATTGGCCAGCTCATCAACATCCTTTTCCAGCACATGAATATCAACATTTTAGAACTACTTATATAAATTCATTTCCTCAAATGTTGTCCATCTTCTGCAACATTTTTAGGCATATTGATAGGACCCAGCCAGCTGCAGGAATGCCACATGAGCAGTTGATTCATCATGAGTCAAATGGGCCCAAGGTTTGGAAGGTGTATGTCAGAAAGGGCAAAAAGGGAAATAGTGGCTAGTTTGTTACTAGTGGATGACGTGTCCAGGAATGAAAGAGAGAGGATCTGATTTTTCTTCGTTTTAAGGATGAAGTGGGAGGGGAAAAAGGGGGCAGCTGGGAAATTGGAGGAATATTCTAGAATGTATAGGAGGCTCTAGCTTCCTATTAGGAGCCTAGCTCTGTGTCAGATCTGAGGATTGTTATTCCCTCTTTTGTATTTGCTTTCAACTTATTAGAATTAATAAAGCTTTCATTCCTTATTACTACCCATTTTTCTGTGTTTCCTGTTTTCTGCATTTCTGGTACGTAACAAATTTCCCATTCCGGTTATCGAGGAGCTATTAGATGAGTTGAATGGAGCTAAGTTTTATTCCAAACTGGATTTAAAGTCTGGTTACCACCAAGTTAGAGTAAAGGAATCTGATGTCCATAAGACAGCATTTAGGACGCATGAGGGACATTATGAGTTTCTTGTGATGCCCTTTGGACTCATGAATGCCCCTTCAACTTTCCAAAGTCTGATGAACCATGTTTTTCGGCCCCTATTGAGAAAACATGTTTTGGTTTTTTTTGATGATATACTCGTCTACAGTAAGGATTGGAAAACTCATTTGTTGCACTTGGAAGAGGTGTTGAGTCTACTGTCCTCCCACAGTCTAGTCGCCAATAGAAAGAAGTGTCACTTTGCTCAAAGGGCAGTAGAGTATTTGGGGCATTTAATAACAGAAGAGGGAGTTGCTGTAGACCCTAGTAAAGTGGCCAGTGTGATTAAGTGGCCACAGCCTAAGAATGTCAAGGGGGTTAGAGGATTCTTGGGCCTCACAGGATACTATAGAAGATTCATAAAAGATTATGGGAAAGTTGCGAGACCGCTAACTGAGCTTACCAAGAAGGACAATTTTAAATGGGGAGAGGAAGCTCAACAATCTTTTGAAGCTTTGAAGGAAAAACTCACTACAGCACCTGTTCTTGCTCTGCCTGATTTTTCTAAAAATTTTGTGATTGAATGTGATGCGTCGGGAGGAGGTGTAGGAGCGATACTGATGCAAAGAGACCCATAGCCTATTTTAGCAAGGCCCTGGGAACACGGAATTTGGTTAAATCTACTTATGAAAAGGAGTTGATGGCGGTTGTGCTAGCCATACAACACTGGAGACCCTATCTTTTGGGGAGGAAGTTTGTAGTATCCACTGACCAAAAGAGTCTGAAACAACTGTTGCAACAGAGGGTGGTTAATGCTGATCAGCAAAACTGGGCTTCCAAGTTGTTGGGGTATGATTTTGAGATTGTGTATAAACAAGGGAGATTGAACAGGGGGGCAGACGCGCTGTCCAGAATTAACAAGGGGCTGGAGTTAAACACTATTAATTCTTATGTGAAATGGATGCAAGAAGAACAAGTGCGGGCAGAAAATAAGCAAGATGAGAAGTTACAGAGAATAACGAAGGAAGTGCAGGAAGATCCCACTCTGTGGCCTGGATATGAGTATAGACAGGGTGTATTACTATATGAAGGCAGGTTGGTAATTTCAAACAAGTCTGAATTAATTCCTACACTGTTAGAAGAATTTCATTCTTCCCCACATGGAGGACACTCTGGGTTTTACAAAACCTACAGAAGGCTTGCCGCGAATGTATACTGGGTGGGCATGAAAAGGACCATTCAAGAGTTTGTGAAGGGCTGTGACACCTGTCAGAGGCAGAAATATATGGCATCATCCCCAGGGGGTCTACTCCAGCCTTTACCAATTCCTGCACAAGTATGGGAGGATATCTCTATAGACTTCATTACAGGCTTGCCCAAATCAAAGGGGTATGAAGCTATCCTGGTAGTGGTAGACAGGTTATCTAAATATTCCCATTTTATACCACTTAGGCATCCTTATACTGCAAGGAGCGTTGCTGATGTGTTTTGTAAAGAGATAATTAGGCTTCATGGAGTACCACTGTCTATAGTGAGTGATCGAGACCCCATATTTATGAGTAGTTTTTGGAAGGAATTGTTCAAAATGCAGGGGACAAAGCTCAAAATGAGTACTGCATATCACCCTGAATCTGATGGGCAGACAGAGGTAGTAAATAGGTGCCTAGAAACCTATTTAAGGTGTTTCATTTCAGACCAGCCTAAGACTTGGATGTCATGGGTACATTGGGCTGAGTATTGGTTTAACACCACATTCCACGCCGCCACAGAGAAGACACCTTTCGAGATAGTATATGGGAGGCCCCCACCGGTGTTGACCAGATGGCTGCAGGGTGAAACTAGAGTGGAAGCTGTGCAGAGGGATTTGCTGGACAGGGACGAGGCTCTGAGACAGTTGAAGAGTCAACTGTTAAGAGCGCAAGACAGAATGAGGAATCAAGCTGATAAAAGGCGTGTGGATAGGAGTTTTGTGTGTGGAGAATGGGTGTTTGTCAAGCTTAGAGCACATAGACAAAAGTCTGTGGTGTCCAGAATTAATGCCAAGTTAGCTGCTAGATATTATGGCCCATACCCTATTATAGAGAAGATAGGAGCAGTTGCATACAGGCTAAAATTACCAGAGGGGTCCAGAGTGCACCCTGTTTTCCATGTGTCTTTGTTGAAGAAGGCTGTTGGGAGATATGAGGAGAAAGAAGAACTACCGGACCTGTTGGAAGAACACATTGAGATGTATGAACCGGAGGCAGTGTTGGCAGCCAGGAAAGTGAAACAGCAAGGGGAAGAAGTCAAACAGGTTCTAATTCATTGGAAGGGCAAAACTGTGGAGGAAGCAACATGGGAAGATGAGATTATGATCAGAAGCCAATTTCCAAAGTTTGGCCTTGAGGACAAGGCCACAACAGAAGAAGGGGGTATTGATAGGACCCAGCCAGCTGCAGGAATGCCACATGAGCAGTTGATTCATCATGAGTCAAATGGGCCCAAGGTTTGGAAGGTGTATGTCAGAAAGGGCAAAAAGGGAAATAGTGGCTAGTTTGTTACTAGTGGATGACGTGTCCAGGAATGAAAGAGAGAGGATCTGATTTTTCTTCGTTTTAAGGATGTAGTGGGAGGGGAAAAAGGGGGCAGCTGGGAAATTGGAGGAATATTCTAGAATGTATAGGAGACTCTAGCTTCCTATTAGGAGCCTAGCTCTGTGTCAGATCTGGGGATTGTTATTCCCTCTTCTGTATTTGCTTTCAACTGATTAGAATTAATAAAGCTTTCATCCCTTATTACTACCCATTTTTCTGTGTTTCCTGTTTTCTGCATTTCTGGTACGTAACACATATCATACAGTCC
The DNA here is from genome assembly GCF_000004515.6 of Glycine max. NCBI lineage: Eukaryota > Viridiplantae > Streptophyta > Magnoliopsida > Fabales > Fabaceae > Glycine > Glycine max. Next base: position 1,138,392 of record NC_016089.4, on the reverse strand, counting down.
TGATCAGTGTTATACATTGCTTCACAGAAACATCTACATCTACATCTCGCTTAAATTGGTGCTCTAGGATACACGCATAACTTCAATGTTGTTCATCATTAACATATTAAGTAACCAAGATACGATAGTAAAATGTTAAGCCAGATATCAAGGGGTGAAAGAGGAGGACATTAAACAAAATGATACTACTCTAGCACTAGTTACCTCATGAGCAGAATGTTCCCCTGAAGCTTTATTTATTTCTTCAGGGTTCAGTTGAATGTCTGAAATAGATTGTTCTAACTTTTCGAATAACTTTGCCTTCAAATTGTTCACCTGCCAATAAATAGAAAACCTAGCATCATATAACATTTATTAATAACAGCCAAGAAAATATAATGTTATTTCTCTCTAAAGGGAGGGAAAGAGGACAAGGTGGATGCCAAAAGCTCTCCATGCAATGCCAAAAAAAAATCATCATAAGGCCGGTTCTTCAATATTAAACATTCAGAAAATAATTACTAGCTGATAAAATCCCATCATATCTCAACAAGTACGCAAAATGCCACTCTTCTATTTAAAAAAAAGAATTACAAACCGGAAAATCCAACTGCTTAAGAAGCACTGCTGCATCAGCTCTCACTTGTATTGATTCAGAATCTGAAAATAGCTTCCCCTGGTTAGACAGAAAAATGTCAAATCATGATAACAAGCTTCTGTTAAAAACAATTGAGCATCAGCTATTATTCAGCAAAATATTAGAGATGTATGTTAACAGTGATCTATTAACTTTTTAAAGTTTTACCCATGTTTGAAAGAATAGAAATGCTGGACAGGGTGAGCTAATCCTATCCAATTTTACTATGAATTCAGTAACTAAAAAAGATAGCATCTAGATATCTGCCAACAGCCTCATACCATGTAAGCTGATATTGCTGTTTTACAGGGGAGGTAGGATACAGCAAAATAACAACTTAAAAAATTAAATAAGCCGTAGTTTATTTTACATGCCCAAAATAATTTCAAAAAAGGATTAGATAAAGAAATCCACAGTGTCCCCTTACTTGCATTTTGGCTTATGGTTCATGTCCAAAAAATCTGACGCAGGTAAAAGAACTATACCTGCAAGTTTTTTACTACAATAGCTATCGCTTCTTCAGAAGCTTGCTTACACTCCCGGAATGATGAATCTCCATATGCCTAGTAAAGAGAGGGGAAAACAAGATATTTCATCTGAGACCTGGATTAGTATGTTGTGTTTAAAAGTAATCAAGGGATGGAATCAGAAACCATATAAGCCAACCACAACCTTAAAAATTGGCATTGCTCCAATGTAAAACCTGACTGCATCTGCATAGGCCTCCGACTTGATGCACTTGCCTAGTCTATCGGGGAGATCATATATGAACTACTCTTCGACAAAGGTAAAAAGTATGTCAGTCATATACCACTTCCACAGAAGACTCACAACTCATATCACCAATGCGGGAACACAATATTGAAATGATGATGGGCCAGAATAAAGAAACATGCATGATTGCTCTAATACCTGAACTTTACGAAGAAGATTACAAGTCCGATGCAGTTTCTCAATATGCTCCCTTTTGTCAAATAGAGAAGTGTTGACACTGTCACTTCTCGACTGCACAGACATTATCTGCATTGGAGAAAAATGTGAATTCCTATCAAAGTCCCTTTCATCCTATTTTCATTTTGATTCTAATCATTTCAATATAGTCAGTACGCTACGGTTACCTTCTCAAGAAGCTGCTCCATATTCGTCTCCATCCCCGAAATGTTACTTTTCATCCTGTTTGAGAAGCAAATATTAGATGCAAACAATGTAGACACGATAGAGCAAGAGAAGAGAGAAATGGCTATAACTTATAAGCATACGCACCTCTTTATAGTGTCTGTGGCACTGATGAACTTGTTGTAATTCTCGTAAACTAGCATTTGCAAGTCGGTGTCGAGATTCTTGATTTCAGCAGCCATTGCAACGTGGCGTTGTAGAAGGCCTTCCAAATTGGACTTGTGTGCCTGCATAATTCATTCATTCATTCATGCTCCAAATTGAAGTTCATCTTCGACGACGACGACGACGACGAAAACGACGAGAGTGATTAATTGAGAGAGGAGGGGAAGAAGAATTCACCAGAATGTTCATGTACTGATCGGGATCGAAGGAGGTGGAATTGATGTCGTCGAGAGAAGCGTGTTTGGAGGTGGTGTTGGAGATGGAAGGGTCTAGGGAGTAGAAACTGGATAGCAGATCTCGCATCCTCTTCGCTTTGTCGTCCATTGGTACTACTATTTCATTACCCACCATTTTTTCTCTTCTCCTTTGTTCTTCCTCTGCTCAACTCGCTCCTCCCTCTCTGATCTGTGAAATGAAAAAGAAACCGTGTCTGTGATGTTTGTTCGTTGCAACTTGCAACTTACTTACCAGTCTGATATGAAAACGGGCCTACCAGGCCCCTAGCCCACAGCTCTAGTTGTTGGGCTGACTAAAAAATAAGCCCAAATTCCAACGACTGGCCTGGCCTAATTTACTTATCCTTATAAACGGACTAAAGCTAATGAACATAACCCATCTCCCACCCTTACCTTTTAGTACTACTTGAATAAAGTTATCAAAGTAACTTTTCAAATTCATGTAAATTATTTTAAGCTTATTTATTTATTAAGCTATAAATGGAGGCTTAGGAAAAAACATATTTGTGACAGTTAAAATCAGCTTAGAATATAGTTGTTATTATAATATGTTTGACCGAATCAACTATAACAAATTAGTAAAATCTTACTTTTATTTATGCAATGTTTGTTGACGTATATATACCTCTACACATAAGATTGACACAATAATATTAAACTTTGTTACGTCAGCCACAATGGGAGGAAATACAATTAATTTGTGCATAAATTATTTGAAGGAAATAATATTAATTTATTTTTTATTCTAAATATTTAATTTAAAGACTAAATGCTTTATTTTTATTTTCTTAATTAGACACTTTCCATGCTATCTTTTTGACGAGTTTCTATACTCTCTTTCTTTGTTTAGATGTGTATTTTGTACACTTTTTTATAATTAATAAAAATTAAAATTCACTTTCTATCCTATCAAATTACTATTTTATCTTTATTTATGTATTTAATTTGAATCATTGGTAATATTTTTTAAACTATAATTAAATTTAAACTCATATAATAAAATAAAAGAAAGTAAATTGATAGAGATTACCAAGATTAAGAAAATATAAAATTTTGGGTTATCATGACATTAATCACCAACTTTATTAATAACTAATATCTATCAATGAATCCGACTAAATACCTTTGATAGTGTTTTTTTTTTTCATATAAAAGATACGAACTTCCGATTTTATTTAAGAAATTTAAATACACTGCCACTCGAACCAATTATAAGTTTGACAAAAAAATATATACTATAGTTTGATACTTCCTCAGTCTTTAAATATACGTCGATTAAGGTTTGTTTGTGCAAATTAAGAAAACTATTTTTTTTTTTTATTTAGATGACATCCTTTTCTTATTATATCCCTTCCGAATTCACTTTTCGAATACACTTGTTTCTCTCTTCACTTATAGTTTTATTTATATTTCTATCCATCAAATTACTGACCAATAAGTAACTATTTTATCTTTGAAAGATTCAATTATTTACTTAAATTGTGTAAAATAATTAATGGGTAAGAGTATAATTAACAAAAAAACAATTAATGACTTTAAACTTTAAAAATGACATACAAATAGAAATGCAATAACTGAAAGAGTAATTTCTTGGCTAATTCTGAGAGTTTTTCCAACAAACACATGAAAAAAAAAATATTGAGAATAAGGAGTGTTTCGTATCTAATTTGTTTATAATAGAAAAGTAATTCGTGTTAAAAAATTGATAAAATACAACAATAATATTAAAAATCACACTTTTAATATTTTTTAATTTTTATTTGTGAGAATCAAAATAATGTGAAAAAAATTATAATAATTAACGGATCTTATTTAATTAATTGAATTAAATTTTATTGAGTAATGCATAACTGTTTGCTAATAAAAAAAACGTTTTATAATCTAAAAATACACCATATATTTGAAATGAAATTTACGTGTCGTAATTAATCAAGAGTATACAAGATGACGAAGACTAGGGTGTGAAGGTGAAACTCCTTTCGCATCCAATATAAGTTCCGAAAAAAAGTTAGAATCAATCGTATCCGTCTGATTTAACAATAAAAAAATTAAATGGACGAGATTTCTTCAAGACAACCGGATGAATATGTAACAGGAGAGAAGGGTTCTCTCTTATTTCCATTGCTCTCTCTCTTTCTCTCAAATTCCCTTCTCCCTCACGCACCGGCGTGGTTTTCGCCGGCGGCCACTCCCTATCCGCCACGCATTCATCCCGCTTCCCTCTCCTCGCTTTTTTCTAAAAAAATTAAAATTTTCTCTAAAGACCGTGTTATCATTATCGTTCTAAGTTAGGTTTTCTGTTCTTCCTAGAGTGTTTTTATTGTGTCCAATAACAAGAGGAGGGGGAAGAGAAACAAACAAAAAGAAGAAAAAACACAAGGAAAAATTAGGGATATTTTTTTAGGAAAAAAATAGAAATTTAAGTTGTTGTTGTAGTTGTTTTGGTTGAGATGGCCCAGGTTCACGTTCCGCCTCATAATGCGATTCTCGTTCGCAACGGTGGTGGTACTGTTAGAAATCAGTTCGTGACGACGTCGCTATACGTTGGAGATCTCGACCCGAACGTCACGGACGCCCAACTGTATGATTTGTTCAACCAATTGGGGCAAGTCGTATCCGTTAGGATTTGTAGGGACTTGACAGTAGGAGATCGCTCAGTTATGATTATGTCAACTTTAACAACCTGCAAGATTTTGTTGTCCTTCTCTCCTGTTACATATTCATTCGATTGCCATAAAAAAATCTCATCCATTTAATTTTTTTATTGGTAAATCAGACGGATATAATTGATTCTAACTTTTTTTTAAATTTATATTAGATGCGAAAAAAGTTTCATCTTCATAGTCTAGTCTTCGTCATACAAGATATGTAATTTAAGAAGCTACCTTTTAATTACTTGGGATAAAGAAGAAGAAGAAAAAAAAGAAATGATGAGTAGAAAGGGTAGAGTTGCGTGAGGAAAACAGCTGTCTCGGTGTCGTCACGTTGCCGCCAGCTACGACGAGGTGTAATTAATTATTCCCAGTCCAATGCACCCAAGCACGTTTTCCATCCCCCACTAACCTCACTTTTTTTTTTCTCTATAAAATCCAACCTAAACACTCTAAGAGAACCTTCTCCCGATAAACCTTTTTTCACCTTCCCCTTTGTTTCTCAACATCATTCCCCAATTTCCCCTTCTGTATTGTTTTTCTTCATTTCTCTTTTTCAATCCCCGATTTCCCCCTTCTTCGTTTTGTGTCTTCATAATTCAGATCCTCTCTTCAATCTAGGGTTCCTGGCTTAACGAAATCAAATGTTTAAGGAAGAATTTCTATGACGATTCGCAACCCCATGCGACGAATCCGTCTCCTCCACTCCTTTTCCGTCGTCTTCCTCTACTGGTTCTACGTCTTCTCATGAACTAACCCCCTCTCAATCCCCTAATTTCTCCAACATTTCCCCCTTTTTCTAATTAATCAGATCTGCAAAACCCTAATTTCCCTAACCCTAACGAAACCCCCAAATCCAATGGCTTCGATTCAACGCCCGGCGAGTTCGGGATCGTCGGAGGGAGGAGATCCGGTGATGTACGAGAGGAAGAGGAAGCGTATGGAGTCGAACCGCGAGTCCGCCCGGCGATCGCGGATGAAGAAGCAGAAGCAGCTCGAAGACCTAACCGACGAAGTGAGCCGATTGGAAGGCGAGAACGCGCGTTTGGCGCCGAGCATAAAAGTGAAGGAGGAAGCGTACGTTGAGATGGAGGCCGCCAACGACATCCTCAGAGCACAGACCATGGAACTCGCCGACCGGTTAAGGTTTCTGAACTCCATTATTGAGATCGCCGATGAGGTCGGCGGCGAATCCTTCGAGATTCCGCAGATTCCGGACCCTCTCTTCATGCCCTGGCAGATCCCCCACCCTATGATGGCAACGCCGCCTGACATGTTCTTCCATGGAAATGAAGGCCTGTTTGCTTGATAGTACTTCTAATTAGGTTTATTGTTGATGTTCGTTCCCTAGTGTTGTTGGTGAATAAAGAAAGGGAATGGTGGTGTATGGTGTTAATTAATGAGTCATATCGCGTGTTGGTGTGCTTTTTGTGTGTGTGTGTTTTAGATCCGTGACTATGTTTTGTGTATGCAGTATCGTTACATGGTTGAACGTATCTGCTTTGTTACAGTGACTGGTATTGTGGTGTTGCAAGTTGCGGTTGTTTGTATGAAAGTCTAAAATTGATTTTGAAGGGAAGGGAATTATGCTTAGATATTTTATTATAAAATCAAAGAAACTTTTCAAATTTCAATCCGAAATCAATATCAATTTTAGATTAATAGTCAATTGTGAATGCATCTGTGACAGTAAAAATGTATCAAAAATTTCCCAATCAAATCAAATCAAATAAGCACTTTGTCTTGTGAATCGATATAAATTGTGTTTCCGGTTAAAATTACAAATTGGAGTAAGCCGAATCCAGGTCTTTTTGAGTTTTGTGGTAGACGACGATATATAGTTTGTTTGGAATTTGGACGAAGTATATGCGATGGATCGGGGTTGTCGCAAATTCGTTTAGCAATATGGCCTCCCTCTGTGACTTTTTGGTCTGAAAAGAGATGTTTTAATTTTAATTTTTGGAAAATAATTACTTCGTCTTGAACTTAATAAATAGAAGTGTTTTTTTTTTGTTTCTTTCGGAAAAGCATATTCCTCTTATAAGAATCCGTAAAAGAGTTGCAGAAGCACTAAGGGGAAAAGTTAATTTTACATTTAGACAATGCTTCCACAACTATTCATTCAGAATAGTAAAGTCGTGTTGTATTATTAGTTCTTTTAGACGATGGCAAGTTTTTTAAAAATTTATTGAATTTATAATGTGAATATTGGTATTGCATCAAGCGGATTCACTTTTTTTCGAATGCATTATGGCCTCTGCGTCGTTTTTTTAAGACAAGGCTGCGTACGGTAAATCAAACACACTGGGAATTGTTAATAATAATTAGGATTAGGTCTTGCACGTGCGTGAGAAATAAAGATAGTTAGATGTTGAAGGTGTATATCTGACGGATATGAAGTTGATCAATATAATATAATGATTTCGTATGCGTCTGAACATGGCTAAATTTAAAACAAAATAATATAGGTTGGTTGGTTCACACAACATCACTTTAACCTCTTAACCTCAGTGAACATCTCAAACACAGCCTCTGTCCAACTATGAGATCATATAATGTCAACAAGGATTTGCACAAATTTACCAAATGTAAACAATCACACCAACCAAAATTACCAGAATGCTAAAATATCAGTTGTGCACACGAATGAACGATAACAATTTTGGTTGAACACAAACTCACGATTCTGATTCAGCAGACACTCCATCATAAACTCATTTTCCGGTAGAAGCATCTTATAATTAAAGTGATTAAAAAAAATACTATTACATCAAACATCAAACATAGTAAACAACCGTGGCCTGGTTGGTTAAAATATCCTTAAAGATATTTTGTGTTAATAAAAAACTCTAAAACTCACATCAGACTTTCCAAAACCATTCACAAAACTAAAATAAAATTGAAAAAAAAAAGTGGCATCTTAATTTTTTTATACATTTTTTTCCTAATTCACGACGGATAAGTCTAACATTTTAGTAAAAAGTCGTGGAATATTCGTGATTTCTTGCTTTATTTATTGGCGGCTGGGGCATCTTCTGAGTTGTCTCCGATTATTCCCTTGCTCATGTTAGCTTGGTAATAACCTGGAAGATTCTCGTGTGATTTATCAAGTGGTCCGAGATGTCGTAATTCGAAGATATTGCCTAAGTGAGGTGTCGTTTTAATTTTAAAAACATGCCACCACTACCAACCACTTTCCATTTCCTAATTGATATTTTCACTTTCCATGGTTGGCGAAATTGACCTGTCAAATTTTTCCTTTGTTGGCTTGCGAAGAAGAATATCGCCCTCGGTGCGTCTGGGTTAACAAATATATGATTAAATATCATACTTATGGCATACTTTAGTTTTAAAGTAAGGCAACGCTTTCATTTTTTTTTTTAACTTTATGTGACAAAAAACATAACAAGGTGAGAATGATTGGGCATCTTCATATCATCAACTCTGTAAAGAGTGTTTCTACAGTGGCTTTGATAATTTAAGGGATTTTGATATTGTTAGTTTTTTAATCAATTTGAATTATATGTCATTTTTTAAAAAATTAATTCTTGGTTATTATTTTTTAAATTAAGAAATATGATTAAAGATAATTTTAGAAATTTGAATACTAAAATATTTTTAGTTATTTTAACATTTTAAAAAAATATAATACCGGAATATTCAGATGAGTACTCTTCTTTGTTCTTTTCTTTAATTTTAAAGATGTTTATATTAAAAAGATTTTAGGATTTAGACTTTAAGCTATCTTCATATTTTTTAATTTTAAAAAATTAAAATTTTAAAAATTTAAAAATAATAGTGAAGGATTAATTTGAAAAAAATAGTTGATAAAAAATGACATATAATTGATTAAAAAAGTAACGCATCAAAACTTTCAAAATTATTGTGGCAGCATGTAAAGTCTCTTTTGTAAATGGACTAAAAGTATTGTGCGTTTAGTTGTCGTGATTAAATATTGGAATATTCATAAAGATGTCAAAATGAATTTACCAAATAATTTATCGAAAAAGGGGATATGCCGGTTCAGATAGGCTAACCCGCATGTATGGGTAAATTGACATCAGGATTTTATTTAGAAATTTATTATCTAATAGGGTCTGTTTTAAAAGTTATTTTTGGGGGATTGGTTTCTACACGCATTTCGTCTTTGCCAGGATTGAAATATCAATAGGATGACATGTGCTACGGATTTCGCCATCCGTACTGGCGAAACAGGAATGTTTCGCTTGCCAAATTGGCGAAACATTGTGAAACAGAAACATTTCACCGTCCAAACTCCAAACTGGCAAAACAATGTGCAGCGTAGGGTCTAGGTTGCAGGCGTAGCATGCAATGGATAGGGGCCAACTTTTGCACCATTGTTCCAGAGCTGAAGAAGAATCTACTCTCTATAGGTATTACGGATGGAAAAGGGGTTCAAATGCAATACTAAAAATGGGGTCATGAAAATTCAGAAAGGCTCTACAATGGTGATGAAGGGTATAAAGAGGGGTAATCTCTATATACTTCAAGGTACAACATATATTGATGATGGTCTAGTAGTTGTTGCATCAAAATTCAATAAGAGCATACCTGACTTAACTCAATTGTGGCACATGAGGCTTGGTCATATGAGTGAAAAACGTATGATGATACTTCAAAAACAACATCTATTGAGAAATCAAAAATTGGATGAACTTAAATTCTGTGAACATTGTATTTTTGGCAAGCAACATAGGATTAAATTTCCTAAAGCAATTCACACCACCAAAGGAACTCTTGATTACATTCATGCTGACTGTTAGGACCTGCAACAGTACCTTCACTAGGTGGTGGAAGGTATTTCTTTTCCATAATTGATGACTACTCAAGAATGACATGGATCTACATCATGAGTCAGAAGAGTCAAGCTTTCAAATGCTTCAAAGAATGGAAGACACTGATTGAAAAACAAACTGAAAGGAAAGTTAAAAGACTTGGGATTGATAATGACCTAGAGTTTTGCTCAACGAAATTTAATAAATTCTGCAAGGATGAAGGAATTGCTAGACAATTTACTGTTAGGAACACTCTTCAACAAAATGAAGTTGTTGAACGAATGAACAAAAAACTTCTAGAAAGAACAAGATGCCTATTATCTAATGTTGGTCTCAATAGAAGTTTTTGGGGAGAAGCTATCAATACAACTTATTTTCTGATCAATAGAACACCCTCTACTCCTATAGGACTTAAAAACTCCTATTGAAATCAGGAATGACAAAACAACAAACTACTCAAACCTAAGAGTATTTGGCTGTAATGCAAATTATCATGTCAATGAAGGAAAGTTGGTACCTAAATCAAGAAAGGGTCTGTTAATGGCTTATGGTGATGGGGTGAAAGGTTATAGGATCTGGTCACCTTTTGAAAGGAAAGTTCTTCTTAGCAGAGATGTAATTTTTGATGAATCACATATGTTTCATCCAAAACTTGAGGTTCCAATTACTAAAACACAGAGTTGTCACTCTCCCCAAGAAGAAAATGTAGAATCTATAACCAAAGACTCATAAAAAGGAAGTCATACAGATACATCTCCCGTGCTTCTTCAAGAAGGTGAGCAATCAGAAGATTCCAGTGTAAATGAGTTTTATCAAAATGTTGAACCTGATTCTACTCAAATCAATCCTGGAATCAGTCAGAGACCTAAGAGGGTCATCAAGCCTCCTCAGAGATATGGTTTTGAAGACATGGCTACCTATGCATTACATGCAGCTAAAGAAATAGATTCAAATGAACCTGCCACCTACAAGGAAGCTATTAATCATCCTGAAGTTGAAAATTGGTTGTTAGCTACGAAAGAGGAAATGGAATCTCTATATAAGAATCAAACTTGGAAACTTGTTGAATTACCTAAAGGAATACATGTGGTAGGTTGCAAGTGGATATTCAAAAGGAAACCTGGTCTTTCAGAAAAGGAACGGATAAGATACAAGGCTAGGTTAGTTGCCAAAGGATTCAGCCAGAAATAAGGAGTAGATTTCAACGAAATCTTTTCACCTATTGTTAGACATACATCCATCAGGGTTTTGCTTGCTATAATGGAAAACCAAGTTTTGGAACTTGAACAACTTGATGTCAAGACTGCTTTTCTCCATGGAAGATTAGAAGAAAATATTCTAATGAAACAACCTGAAGGATTTGAAGTTCAAAGAAAAGAAATGTATGTTTGTCAACTACAGAGGTCATTGTATGGATTAAAACAATCTCCAAGGCAATGGTACATGAGGTTTGACAGCTTTATCACCAGCTAAGGATTCAAGAGAAGTCCCTATGATTGTTGTGTTTATCATAACAAGGTGGAGGATGGATCAATTATCTATCTTTTACTCTATGTAGATGACATGCTTATTACAACTAAAAGCATGTGTGATATACAACTTGAGTGGTGAGTTTTATATGAAAGATCTAGGGTCTGTAAAGAAAATCTTAGGAATGGAAATCTTTAGGTACAAAACTCAGAAAAGGTTATTTTTGTCTCAAAAGGATTACATTCAGAAGATACTTGTGAGGTTTGGAATGGCTAATTCTAAACCTATCAGTACTCCCCTTTTGGAAAGAGAGAAGTTGTATGCTATAATAAATGTTCAAACTCAGGCTGATCAAGACTATATGTCAAAGGTTCCATACTCAAGTGTTGTTGGCAGTCTCATGTATGCCATGGTGTGCACCAAACCTGACCTTGATTATGCTGTTAGCATGGTTAGTAGGTTCTTAAACCAACCTCAGAAGGAACATTGGAAGGCTGTAAAGAGGATTTTCAGATATCTTAAAGGGACTACAAATGTAGGTTTGATCTATGGATCTAACTCGGATTGATGTCTCATTGGCTATTCTAATATTGACTTTGCTGCTAATCTTATCAAGAGAAGGTCCCTAATTAGGTATGCTTACACTCTTGGTGGCTGTTTGGTGAGTTGGAAGACAACACTTCAACATTTTGTTGCCCTCTTAACTACTCAGGCTGAATATATGGCTCTTACTGAAGCAACAAAGGAAGAGATTTGGCTGAGAGGTCTTATAAATGATCTAAGAATTAATCAAGAATATGCTAACATCTACTATGATAGCCTTAGTGTTATATGTTTGGCCAAGGATTCAGGTTCATCATGATAGAACCAAGCATATAGATGTTAAATATCACTTCATCCGGTCAGAAAAAAGAATTAAAGTTCATAAGATCAGTACTTTGCACAATCCTGCTGATATGTTCACAAAGTCAGTTCCAAAGAGCAAGTTTGATCACTATTTAAGCTTGCTCAATGTTGATTGTTGGAGTTAAGTTCAATGTGTATTTGGAGGGTGCAGTTTGTGTTTTATAAGATGTTAGTTCAAGGTGGTGAATTGTTGGGTTATAACTAAAATTCATATGGCAGTTAATTCTGTTATTTTTTTTTCTAATCCTTTCTTATATAAGGAAAGGTTGTTTTGTATTGGATAGTACTTTCCTTTGAATTGCATCAGTAATAAAATCTCTCTACCCCTCTCAGGGATGTAGCCTACACAAGGGTGAACCACGTAAAATTTTGTGTGTTCTTTCTTTTCTTTCTCTCTTTCATTTTACTGCTAATTCTACGTATGACATATTATTCATCTGTTGCTGCTGTTCTTGTTTGCTCTGCGTTACTTTCATAACAGTAACAACTAGTAAAGTCATTGGTTTCACATTTCAGATATGATTTTCTAAAATTAATAATTGTTATTTATAACTTTCTAGAATCTAATTATTCTATTCAGACTAAATTAGTATAAGTATTTTTTTAATCAATAAATATTAATTAATAATTTATTAGTAGGAGTGATTGAATTTATAATATATTTTTTTTAATCATTTAAAGAATCTTATATCTTTAAATTGACAAGAGTTTTAAATGGGGAGAGTGTTATCATATGACAAGTAGGATTAATGTGTTATAGTTTCACATGCATTACGATAAGTTGTGAAAGATAACATTATTATATATAACAATGACAATCACTAGCGATCGAGTAGTGAGAGTCGTCTTATTACACTTTCTTCCTTCGATCTGTCACATTTAGATGGCCTCATGCAACACAAAGCTTGTAAGATCCAAAGGATCAATGTTACTGCTAGCGTGTGGCAAATTGGAAGCAAAAGACCAAGAAAGCACGTCATGCGATTCCCCAGGTATGTCGAGTCCCGTGGCAGCAGAGAACCCTATCCTCACCCACTCGGGAAGAGAAGTCTTCAAATCGACCACATCGGAGAGGATATTGCTGGTTCTCTGTGAAGGGTAGACCAAAGAAGCAACCAAGAGGCTGGTGGAGGCATCATAGGTAATGAGAACCTTGGCTACTTTATTGTTGGCCAAATCCCAAGACGTCGTTTTGATGGATCTGATAGAATTGACGTTAATTCCGATGTGTGGATTTGGTGGATCCCAAGAGTTCCGGAAAGTGTCAAACTCAACAGCGACGACTTGATCACCAGACTCGTTTTCGTTGAAAAGACCAAGATAACCTGCATGTGTTTGTGGCTTAGTGTCAATTGGTGCGAGAAAGAAGGCAAGCCCATCTGCAAGCCTTTTTGTGTCAGGGGCATAGAAGGTGAAGTTGAAGGAAGCGGCGAAGCTGGCAACGCTACCGGTTTCTTTGTCCCAAATGTGGATGGGGGTGGAGTAGAGGGCGCGACCAAGAGACGAGGGTTTTGGGGTGCCGTTTTCGTCAACCTTATTGAGTTGTAACTTTCCCGAGGAGGTCACAATAGCGTCTCCTTGGAGGATCATGTTTGGTTGCTTCGGCACGAACTTGTTCCAGCTGAAAGAAACAGTTTCCGCTGAGTTTGCCTTGCTGGTCAGTAGCACCAGTACCAAGGTTAAGGTTAGGGAGAGAGATACAACCACATTCTGGGTTTTCAACTTTGAAGTAGCCATTGCTTTGCTTCAGCTAAATTGCACTGTGATGCATGGGGAGTCATGCCCCTATTTATACTAGCATTATTGGGTACTTTTCAAAAGTTGTTTATCAAAATTAATATTTCTTTTATAATTTTTAAAGGTTGACAATTTATTATACATCACAATATATAATTAGACGTAAATTTAAAATTTAATGTTGTTAGCATATATATTTTAATTAATTAAATTCAAAAACTAAACAAAAAAGGAAATACGTACGTACTAACAATAATAGAGTGTGTTATCAGCCTTCTTCACTATATACTTACGGTGCTGACTGGTTTAAATCCATCCTCTCTTATGTGTGGTTTGACTAACAAGGGTTAGGTTTTGTGAAAAGGTACCCATATTTAATATCGTATCTCAATGATATACAATTGATCCCAAAAAAGATTACTTATAGGAAAAAAAATAGTTAGTATGCAATTAACCTTTTCAAACATTTCATTTTTACTCTTACAGTCGATATTTGTTAAAAAAACGTTAAAATGCGACGTTATATTAGTAAAATATGATGTTATCACATGTTAACATAATTTTATGTTAATAGTTTTATGTCAACAATGTTTTCTTGATCAAGAGTGACTTAAAAATAAAAATAAAAAGTTAAATTGAAAAAATAGAAGAATACATGGACTAAAAGAAAAAGTGACACATTTATAATCACAAATAAATATATCTGTCTTAAATATAATATATATAAATTTAATTAAAATTTAAAAAATTAATATAAAACGAAATATTTAATAATAAGACAATTTCAATTAATAGACCCTGTGTCTAATTGTATATAGCACTCAGGTCTGCTGCCGCTGCATTCACTTTTCTCAAGAGGATAAGCATTTGTAGCACTCTAGTCTGCTGCTGCTGCTGCATTCACTTTTCTCAAGAGGATAGCATTTGTTCATTGCTGTATTCCACTTTGTGACACGCATACGATGGCATTCGAATCATTCAGGGATGAGACAAGTTTGTTTTGTTGGCCTTTATGTTTTGCCAAAGATCACGTGTTTATCTTCAGTGACAAAAAACAAGATGTATCAGTTCTTAATTTTGTTGGTAAAGGAGCAATTTTTTTTTCCAGCACCGTAATTTGGTAAACGATCAATTTAGGCCACATTATTCGTATCAGTATGTTAGGGTATTTTTTCGTAGGTTACAACACAAATGCTTTGTTCATGTTTGATTTGCAACTTAACTTGTTTTTGATAGTATAAGACTAATTAATAACTTGTGGACATATAGATACAAGACTAATAATTTACTTAGACATGCCATTAGTGTAGACAAAGAAATGCTTTGTTCACCTTTGAATTGCA
The DNA here is from genome assembly GCF_000004515.6 of Glycine max. NCBI lineage: Eukaryota > Viridiplantae > Streptophyta > Magnoliopsida > Fabales > Fabaceae > Glycine > Glycine max. The sequence continues at coordinate 1,123,296 of NC_016089.4, read as the reverse complement.
ATTAACTTTGCCTGTTTTTCATACCATTCTTTATCAAACATAGGATTTTGCATTTAAATACCAACCTATTTAATTTGCCCTTGTCACCTATATATACTTATGACATATATTCGTATCTCATTTCCTTCTCTTTTTGCCTTTTGTAGTCTTTATGGATGCATGTATCCGAGTCAAATTAAAGTGGTGTTTATATTTCTATTTTATTTAATTAAATATTGTAATTGACCATAGATTTATGTTACATTTATATATATATATATATATATATATATATATATATATATAAATTTACTTTTATCTAATTTAAATATCTTTCTAAGAATGTGCTGAGATCAATAACGATATAGAAAAACAATATTAAAAAATGGTGTTAATGTCAGTATCATCTTCGAAGGGTTAACTTTTCTAGAAACGATCAATCACTATCATTATTTCTGTTTATCCACCGTTGTTGAAACTCCTTTTTCTACGGGTAAAGGTAATAAGGCTGATAATTTTTAGTTAATTATTTTCTTTATAATGTGTTTTCAAAACAAAACCCTTTTTTGTGACAATATGTATAGGATGCATTAATTATTATTTGAACCCGACAGGCAATTAGGGAATACACGCAATCATTAGTACGTATTTGATTTAAATTAGTGCTGATTTGTCATCAATTCTAAAAACTAACATTTATCAATATTTTTTTTTAAAAAAATAGTCAAATTTTTATATTTTCAAGAATTAAATTTTATATTTTTATCTTTTTGATATTTTGAATGAATTACACGAATAAAACAGCGTCATCGTACGAGTGATTCAGTTTTTGAATTATATATTCTTACTATGAATAAGAATTAATTAATAATAATAATACATGGTGTCTCTGATGTAACAGAAGGTAGAATAATAGATATACATTGAAACGTTGAAATGCATGAGTTCAGTTATCATAGGTGCGGCACTCATCGGTCTCCGGGTTGTCCTTGCAGTAGTTCTCGAGCGGGTCAGATTGCTTCTGCTTCTCCCTGGCGTGGCTCGCCGCCGCGCTCAGCTCCTCCACCTCGTCCCACGCCGCCGCGCACTCTGCGTCGCCGCCAGCTCCCGAGCACGCCTCCTCCGCGCTCTTGATGCTCTCCTCCACCTTCTCCGATATCTTCTCCGGCGTGGCCCAAACGGGCCGGGCCTTCACCAAACCGGGCCACTTTTGAATGGGCCTGAACAGAGCTGGGAAGCTCATGGCCTGGGCCTTTTGTGCTGAGTCTGATTTCATAGCAAGTACTGTGCTAGGGCTTGAAAGACTCACACCACTAGTAGCTATTGTTGCCATTCTTTATTAACTCTTTCAGTATTAGAATAGAGAGGTTTAATTTGTGGGAGGGATATATAAGCAATGCCGGTGAATATTTGTGTACGCATATTACTTATCTTGTCACAACCACTTGACGAGTTTTTTGTTTTTTAGTACTAGAGATATTACATTTTGTTAGAGAACACACACTGTTTTTATAGGTTCATGGAACTTGGGTTTGGTTTCATCGTCCCTTCATATATAAGGAGGTTCTACAATTTTGGAATAATCGTTAAAATCTTGATATTTTCGAGCTCTTAGAATTGAAGTCAGAGGATTGTTTGGAGGCGAAAATATCAGTCGTTCATTGACACGGTCTCGTATTTTAGCCAACCAGATGTTCTCATGTTTGCCGTAAAATATTACACACAAAATAGTTAGAAAACGTACTCTATAATCTATATCTGTTGCGTGTTTGTTTAAAATGTAAACTCTTTTTTTTTTTGGACACTTACAGCAAAAATACGAACCATAATCCCCGAAAATGTCCTAGCAGGAAATCCAAGATTGATTAAAGAACCCAGATACTAAATTACTGTGCCAATAACTTTTGGTGCAAGAGATGATCATCATTTGATTTCATGTCCAATCGGGAGATCTAATCTCAAATCTTCATTAATGATTTCAAGCAGTACTATAAATTACTTGTGTCAACGACTTTTTATTCAGATAATAATCATTGAAATTGTCTTCAGGGATAGAGATAAATAACTTTCAAGTTATTTTTGAGTTGGAAAACTATACTCTAAAGTATTTAAACTAATTAACTTAAAAATTGAGCTTAATTTATTTCTTAAACTAACCGAAATGTCTAATAATCACGTCACTCGTCGACATGGAAGAAAATTCGTCACAAACCTTGTACACTACACACCACCCGTCACGAGAGAGTTTTCATCATGTCGGAAGTTGTTACCTGTGCCGTAACAAGGTAAACTAACCTAACTCAATTAATGACGCTGATGAACACCTTGTCAAAGCTTAAGGAGTAGTAAACTAATTCAGCAATCTCTGACACTTTTAAACATTTTTCTTATGCATAAAATTTCTTTACAGTTACAAAAAATAATGAGTCTCACATTTTATTAAATAACTAATAATTTTATAATTTTTAATAAATTTTTAATCAATAATAACATAAGAGTAACATGTTTAAAAAAGTGTTAGAATGTATTGGATCTTGCTGACCAAGTCATTGCAATTTCTTTTATTAACATTATGTTGAAAATAAACGAAAACTTACAACAAAAACATGTTAATACTTTCTTCAAACTCATATATAAACAAAATGAACTAATTTTATATTAATTAAAAAAATTAATTTACATCATTTAATTTTACTAATCTCAAATAAAAAATAAAAATAATTCCTATAATATCTTTCCTTGGAACTTAATACTATGAATAAAAAAATCTTTAAATAATGAATTGTAACTAAATGAATAATGTTTTAAGGAAACAAATCATTAATTAGAATTAAATTTACTTATATTTAAGTCCAACTTATAAGATAACTTTTTTGTTAATATTTAAATCCAAAGGGAGTAATATATTTTAATAAAAAAACTCATGTTTAATTACTTAACTAAATTTTACATTTATATTTGTCATGGTGATCATTTTCCAATTCCAATAATGGAAGACAGATCTCCTGGCTCATTGGACATTGGTTGTGCAGGGCAGACAAATCTTTTAACAACTTTCAAACACATTCAAAGAAAAAAACGATTAAAATTTGAAAACATTCATAATGCAATAGTGCTCGTTCCTCTTCAGAAATCACATCAAAGACTACAAAATATCTAAGGCTCCAAGAGCCAAGAACTTTTTATGCAATTTTATGTCCTAATCCCTTTGAAGCCTAGTTTTGGTAAAATTTATGTTCTTATTAACGACCGACTCCTTAAAGTTTTGGTAAACTTTATGTTCTCATTAACAACCAACTCATTAAAGTATTTGGTAAAATTTATTAACAAAATTATTATATTCCCAATACAAGCCCTTACACAATACAAGATCCCTTGGGCTGGAAACATGAACAATGCACAAACCCACTCTACGTCGTGTTGAAATTCAACTATATATTAAGAATGGTGATACCAAGGAAGAACATTTGATCACTCAATCATGGAAACTCCAGTACCATGTCAGATTCCAACTCTCATTGAAAGCCTAAGCTGTTAGGTGAAGGCTTTCTGAATAAAATTACATGTCTAATATCACTAGATAACAAAATTGGAACATCGAAATGTTTTCCCAAAAGTAGCTGAACGAACATTGAATTGTTTTCCCGAAAGAAGCTGAACGAACACCACAGCAATTTAGGTAGTAGCTTCTATCTCAATTCCCTAACAGCTAATGCTACACGCCTATTACCTTCCATTTTGCGCAAACAAGATAAACTTGAAGCCATATATTAAAAAGGGCAGCCTAGTGTATGAGGCTCCCACCGAGAGTTGTGATTTGGTGAGGGTCAATAAATATACAGTCTTACTCCAGCAAGGAGAGAGGTTGTTACCAAGATTTAAACCCACAACCTCCAAGTCATAAGGCAACAGAGCCTTACTGTTGCACCAGGGCTCACCCCTTGAAGCCATACATTATACAGAAAAATTTACAGCTTATAGTCCTGCATTGGAATATACCACATATGGGAAGGAATTTATATCCAGGATGAAGTTATGCCTATATACATAATGGCACTATGGTGTTGATATTTAGGGATTAGATGGAAAGGAAAACAGAGAAAACACTGACCTAATACTGTTATTTATACTAATGTTCTATGTTGAGCCAAAGTGCAATCCAACTAGCACAAGCACAACCCAATAACAAAATAAAATATTACATCTAGCAACTTCCAAAAGGAATTGATTTAGCTATTAAAACAAGTGAAAAAATCTGCAGATTAAAAAAAAAACATATACACCTGTGCAACAAGAAGAAAATAAGCCAAGCACAAAATAAAAACATAACTGCATGAAACTTTTCCAAGCCAACATAGTACTCAATCAGTGTAAGAAACTTATTCTTTTCAATCTAATAGTAAGTTGGCTCATTTACAGTTGAAGAGCCAATTGAATATAGCATGGGAAAAAAAGCCTATAAATGGAGAGCATAGGCAACAAAACAAGAACATTTTCACTGTTCCTCTGCAACAACACTGATCTCACCCTTTTCCAGTAAATCGTAGAAGGTCCTGGTTTTCCTCTGTTCATTCCAGTGGTGCATCTTCCACACGCTACCAGCAGCTAAGCCAAGTGTTATTCCAATTATTATCTCCTTAACCACACTCGGACCTTTCAAGGTAGCATGGGCAATCCTTGGACCAGCCATTTAAGACTTTGTCTTTAAGCTTGTCAATTCTACAGAAGTTACAAAACATTGTGTTATAAATATATAACTATTAAACTTGGATACAGTTCAAAACAGGCCAATTAATCTTAACCAATACGATCGTATGTTTTTATTCAAGAGAATGGAGGAAAAACAAAGCAAAGAGAAGTAGAATAGAAGAGACACCAAGACATGTCATTGACTTCTTGGAGCTTTCTCTTTAATCATAAGAGGAACCCAGGAGTCATTGCCCCTCATATATTATATCCCCAAGATAGTTTGGTGCACCATTAAATTTAAAACTGGGGGTGAAAAATTATGGGAATGACCCCTAAATTTTCACTCTTGTTTTATCAGGATGTACCAAACTGTAGCCCACAAAACAAATCACAAATCCTGACAGTTGTATTCTCAACGAAAGCAAACAATTCTCTACAATGACTACATCGACCATTAGAACGAAAAAGAAAGCACTATTTAAACCTAATACACTTGTTCATATACACCAAAGTATCAACTCGGTACAACTTTGTTTGGTTCAGAAACCTTCCTGTGAAATCAATTCACGTGTCACAGAAAATCCCATAAGGCGCAACCCACACAACCCAAACATCGGTATATAAATAATTTCACTAAAAACTAGAAAGAAAAAAAAAATATTTCTATAACTTCTCTCTCACCAGATTCGATCCCGATAAACACCAATACTTTTATCTGATAAAATGTTTCGATGTTTCACAACTAAAATTTCAATCTGAACCGAATTACTGTCTTTTCCCCCAATTTTTTTTTCTTGTAAATATAAAAAAGTCAACAGAATAGACAAGCATATTTTCTCGGAGCTCATCGCAGTGAGTGGGGTAAATGATTACCGTTAAAAAGATGAAGAATCAAAAGATATGAAGCTAGGATTTGAAGATCTATAATAAGAAGAACAGAGAAAGGAGAGAACTCACCAGAGAGAGACGCAGGCGATTGGGGAAGACGGTCGTCGAAGGAGTTCGGGCAAAAGCATTCATCGATGAGGGCATCCTTTAGTATCTACTTCGTGGGCCCTTTAGGCCCAACACGAATTGCGTTTGGGCTCTCACATTTTACCCAAATGTTATTTTTCTTATATATGACTAATTAGGGAAAAATGTGTCTCTCTAAATTTTTTTAATAATAAAAAATAAAATTTAAATATAGTTAATAAAAAAGACTATAAATTATATAAAAATAATGAAAATTTAAAATTTATTAAGTGATTAAGGGGTAAATTATCTATTGAAATATGTACATCAATGAAATAATTTTGATTATTAATAGTTATAGATAATTAGTAAAATATCTTAAAAAATAAATAATTGGTAAATTTTATGAGATGCAAATTTTTAGATATTTATAGGGGATAAAATTAGGTAGTGTTTGTATTTTCTTAAGAGGAAAATGATATACTTTTGGGTGAACTTAGGAAATTCTCTACTGAGAATTACACACTAATATCTCAAAATTAAAGTTCATTTTTTCTAAATCTTGTATTATTAATTTAAAAGAGAGTGCGGAAATTATATTATACACTAATATCTCAATATAAGTTTAGAATTCACTTAATAAGTGAATTTTTCTTTTCTTTCACTTTTTTTTTCAATTCAGCTTTTAATCTTTTTTTCTATTTCTTTTCCTTTCTAGCTCACCAACCATACTCTAATCATAGAAGAGAGAACACACCCAAAGTCGTACCTATAGATTTTAAAATGTTTTATAATTATAGAATATAATTTTGATATAAAGGATAAAAAATAAACAAGAAAAATAATTATATGGATTTTGTTTAAATACACTCACAATGCAATTTTTTTACATTAGAATCATAAATTTACTGTATATTTGATAAAATTATTAACTTATGTATTAACTAATTTAAAATTAATTAATAGAATAAATATCTTTACATATACAGTGTATGAAAACGCATATTATATATGATACTAATTTTATTTTTTTGACTGGATGATATTAATTATTTAATATTCAAAATAATAAAATTGGTATAAATCCTATAACGTTCCACCCCCTCTTGGAAGAGAAATCTCGTACCTATAGTAGTTAGTATACTTAGTAGTATTTGTGTTTTTTAAGAGAGTTAGTAGTACTTGTTTAGTGAATAATAATAGTAAATTTGCATTTTTGATTTATCACCAACCCATACCTAATTGCTATCAAACTTTCGTAGTTGCACTTTGGCTCGGTTCCGTTGTCGTGTTGTGCTACTGTTCCTGTTCAAATCTCAGGAGTGCGAATTTGGTTTCACCATGTAGAATTGATTTTCTTTCAAAATTAATTTTAAATTAAAATAATTTTGAATAATTTTTTATGTTGAATTAATTTTTTTATTAAGTTGTTTCCTAATTTAATTCTACAATAAAAACATCTAAATATAAATCATATTAATTTAAAATTAAACTCAATTTTAAAAAATCAATTGCATTTAAAATTAATTTTTCCGCATATACTATACAATACCGCTCCCAACGAGAAAACACCAAACGAAACTCTTTCTCACTGACATGGCTTTCTGTTCTCCAAAATTCCTCAGCCTCCTCCTCCTACTCTCTGCCATACCCATCGGAATCATCGTCACTCTAGAGCGAGCCAAACCCGCCACCCACGTCTACCACTACCACAGTAACGGCTGGTTCCGAGAATGCGCCAAGTGGGATTCTCATAACCGCCGCTTCATTGTTTCCTTCTTCGAAGGTGGTCTTGGTCAGGTTTTGCTGCCGGAGAAGGATTATGAGTCATCGCCGCCGTTGGAGGAAGTCACGGTGGTCAAAGAGACCCACTTGGCCGGAAATGCCTCCTTGGGCATCGCCATTGACGCACCTAGAAATCGAGTCCTCGTCGTTAACGCTGACGTGATCGGTAATCGATACGGCGCGCTTGCAGCATATGATCTCTCCACCTGGAATCGCCTCTTTTTAACCCAACTTAGCGCTCCCAGTAAGCTTCTATCTCTTTACCTTTAACTAAATATTTTCATAGTTTTTTTTTTCTTCATATAAAGTTTAATTTACATGTCCTATGTTATAGAAAAATCAATGGCTTATTAGATATAAAAGTCTAACGAATAACCACCTGAATGTTAGAAATGATTAATGTATTAAAGTTGAAGGTTGAATAATTGAGTATTAAAAGGATTTGATCTTGAAAAAAATAATTTTAGATCAGTTTTTATTTATTTTTTCTGTTAAATTAGTTAAAATTTCTTTTCTCTTATAAACCCGAAGAAGGATTATAAAAAAAAAAGTTATTGAAGATGGATAGATTGTGATTAAAATGATATCGCTAATAATCATTGACATCATGAGCAGTGATCTCCATCAGGGTAATGAGGGCAATTACCCCACACAAGTAATTAAACTCTTTAATTTGCGACAGATATTATGCCCAAAACGAGTAATTATTAGTTTTCTTGGATCAAAAAAATAAATGCATGTTTGCATTATTTTCTTAAAATAAATAATTGCTTTTTGTTTATACTTTTTTTCAAAAAGGTTGATAAAATATAAATAAGCAATTGTTTTTCTATAACAAAAGCACAAAGCACGCTCTTGCCCACAAGTAGTTTCTGCTTCATACTATTTTTTAATGTCGTTTGGAATTTAATAAAAAATATATGGTTTGGATTGTTGCATGATGAAACTGAACGGTATCAGATTCTCGTTTGTAAGGGCCAATTCCATGAGAATTCGTGTTATGTCTTTATTTACTTTTTTTATTCAATCATATATATCTGCACTTCACGCACATGTAGATTTTTTTTAAGTTAGACACGCAACATGTACTATCAACATCTTTTACAGTTACCTTTTCATGTGAATAGATCTTAATCTGTTAAAGTATTTATGGCTGCATACCGTGCATTTAATTTTGAACTGCACGGAATCCTCTATCTAGATTCTAGATGTGGATGATTGAAATAAATGCTAACCTTTTGAGTTTTTATAAAAAAAATTTCTTCCAAATATTTTAATATCAGGAAACTATTTGTAGAATAAGTTGTTTTTGAACCTAGATAAAAGGTAAAAGTTTTACTCTTCTACTATTATATAAGAGAGAAAAACTAAAATTCTATTGATCGAGTATGATTTTTTCTTCTATCATAAAGCTGTTAAAAATCTGTGTATGAGCATACCTAAACAAAGTAATTGGGAATCCCCGTGGAAAATAATGTGTCATAGTTGGTACTTGGTAGGTACGACAGTTAAACGATATTAAAATAATCCATGGAGGATTGGGTGTTACGTGACACCTAAAGTGAGAAAAAGAAAGAAACATAAGTATAATAGCTGATATAATAGAGTTGGGTGTTAAAAAGACATAATAAGTATTAATGAAGTGTTTATATATCATTACTACTAATGGACGGTAAGACGGATATAATTATGAATTTGTGATAATAAATTTGAGTTTTTTTACCCAAATCTTTCAACATTCGATCTATACCACCAAATTAGTTTGTTCGTTCAGTTCACTATCTGATATTCATATCAACGCCACAAAACTTGTCTGCACATGCACGTGTTATTCATGTGTGCAAGAAGGATGTAAGAAAGAAAAAAACATATGAATGGTTGTCAATTGCACCGTGACCCCAAATCCCAATGTATTAGTTATGAACTATGCATGTCAATAATAAACAAAGGGAAATGGCCTACCTACGTCAGTAACTCTATTAATTGCATGTCCTATTATCTCGTTGGCTCATAACATGGGGTATAGCTTTTCAAATTGTGTTAGCTTAGACATACAACTGGTGGGCCTTTTGTGACAATATCAATTTTCCATTGGATGCAGGTGATGAGAAATCATTCGCAGATGATGTTGCAGTTGATGCAGAAGGCAATGCCTATGTTACAGATGCAAAAGGCAATAAAATCTGGAAAGTTGGGGTGGAAGGGAAGCTTATATCAATCATTAGAAACCCACTGTTTACTTCAAAAGAGTGGTATAAGAACTTGGTTGGGCTAAATGGAATAGTTTATCACCCAGATGGGTTCCTGATTGTGATTCACACTTTCAGCGGCAATTTGTTTAAGATTGATTTAACAAAAGGAGAGGAAGTGAAGATAATAAAGTTAAAGGAAGGGACCCTTTCTTTTGGAGATGGTTTAGAACTGTTGTCTCCCACTAAGCTTGTAGTTGCTGGAAATCCTTCTGGAAGATTAGTGGAGAGCACTGATGGGTGGAACACAGCTTCTGTTGTGGGAACATTCTCAGGGCCTAAGCATCGCTTGGCCACAGCAGCAACTGTGAAGGACGGGAAGGTGTATCTGAACCATATGGTTGGAATTGGATACCCAAAAAAGAAGCATGCAATTGTTGAGGCAGTTTTTTAACGCATACTTTCTAGAAATCTAAACATTGGGGAACTGGGAATGTGGGGATCATACATTTACAGGACGTTTAGTTGAAATTTGGTGTACCTTTGCTTATTTATGTTTGGTTTTGTTGCATTACTTGGCCTCAGACCTCAATGCTTTTCCCTTGAATCTCAACCTAACATAAGATGCTCGATCGAGTAAGTTAATTACCCTTTTGTCTTGGAAAAATTATAGGTAATTCCGAATTATGAAGTATCTAGAGTTTCGAGATTAATCTCTATTTGATATACATTTAAGTTTTTCAATTTAAGAAAGATAGTTAATAACACTTTTTACATATCATATGAAGTATGAAGATTGATTGTAGTCCTAAACTATTTAATAATTCCTCGTTGTGTTGGATACATCCAAAGATTTTCTTTTGTTCGGTGATCGCATGATGCTGGATCAGTTGATACAAGGCATGAGAAGCACATCATATATATAACAAGTTTATTTTAAATTATTAATTTTTATTTTATTTTGATATACAACTATTTAATCGCTATTTCTGATAGTGATTCACACTTCAAGTGGCGGTTTGTTCAAGATTGATTTAACAAAAGGAGAGGAATTAAAAACTATTAGAGACTTTTTTTTTAGTTTATTAACACTGAGAGACTAACTTACACTGATAAGGACCAATTGATTATATTCTATTTTATTTTAATATACAAATATTTAATACACTACCAAGTGCATAAATAAATTGCTGTGAAATTGTTATAACTTAATCAATGATTTTACATATTTAATCTATGTCATATTCATTTAGAAATCTTATAATCAAAGTGTTATAAAGAGACCAGTAATGCTTTCTTTTAAAAAAGTGAGTTGATTTAAATATACTTTTGATTTTATGAAGTATAATATAAAGATTAAATACATGAATTATCATTTTGTAACCAATTGGTAATTGGTTTGAGTAGAATTGTTCTCAATTTTCTTAAACAATCTCTTGAGTTTAAACCCATTAAAAATGATTCAAAAATACAATAACCCAAAAATAATAGTAGCCATTTAGTCCTACAACCTTGTATTTGAGGTTCTTTGGAAGATGCATAATAATATATCCTCCTCGTATCCGAATATGACATTTTATAGAAAAAAAATGGTTTCAAAATAAACGACAGTTTTACAAAATTAATATTAAATTAAATATTTTTTTTCAAAGATACCCTTAATAAATACTTAGTGGGAGTAATAAGAAGAATAATTCACCAAATATTTTCTTTGAAATTTACCAAGTGTTTTATATTATAAAACGAATGGAGTAAATAAGTAGAGACTCATTACCTTGAAGTTAACAAATTATACCGTTATATTATAGTACATTCCTCCCTAAATATAAAATTCATCTTTTAAATTGCCTTTTTTGTTAATTTTTATATACCAAAATACCCTTATTTACTTTACAATAAATGTTATAAATTAATTAAAAAAATTCATTCTCTTCTGTGAGGATCGAAAAAGATAACTAACATACAATTAGATAAAAAATAATCAAGTGAAAAAAGTAAAATGAAGATTCTCAATAATTTTAAAAAATAATATAAATTAATAATAAATTTAATGCTACTTACTAAATTAACTAACTTTCTTGAAGTTGTAAATTATTTAAAAATATTATATCTAGGAACATTATTTAAGTAAATTATATATCCTCTTAGAAGTAATATTTATTCATATTTAAAAAGTAAACGTTAACATGAAACTAAATAAATTTTAAATTATATAAAATTTATATGATTGACAACGACGATAGTAACCTTCTATCATATGACTAAAGTATATTCCACATCTAATACAGCTTAAAATCTTAATAAATTTCTTTTTCATTTCACAAATCATAACATTTTATTCTATTTAATAAGACGTAATACTCAATTTGATTTCTTAATTTATTTTAAGCTTCAATTAAGGTCTTTAATTTTTAAATATGCAAATGGTTTCTTTTGTTTTTTAATTTTAGTCAATTGAATCTTTTTCCTCAATTAGGATTTGTCACCGTTTCAAATCCACATTATATTTATTATTATTTTTAAATTGAGAAAATAACAATCCAGGAGAAGATCATCTTCCCTTATTTTGGAATCACATAGGAATTCAAATCACCCCAGCATTCAACTTCGTGGTTATCCATTCTCACGCCGCAGAAAGGGTTAGCCCCTGCGGATAGAGAGACTAATCGAACCGAATCTAACGGAGGATCCGAAAATGAATTCGGGTCGAAAAAGTTGAAAACGCCGCAAACGACGCTCAGACCCGTCACCATAGCCCCCGAAAGTGTCGGAAACATTGGAAATGTTTCCCAAATTTTCAGTAGTGGGTCCCCAGCAGATTAGTCCACCGTGGACGTCATTTACCTCGCCGCAGGTGAACCCTTCACCAAAAACAACCCTCTTCACCTCTAAATTCGACACAAATTGGTTGCTGAACAAGTCACTCTCTTTTGCTGTCAACGTATTGTTGGTGGTTTTTGTGATTTCCCTGCAATCAACGGTGTTGGAATCGCAGATCCCTTGACGGCGCACACGCGACTCTTGCCGGCGGCGATGTGGGAATAAGCGGTGTTCCGGTCTGTTGGAGGCACGGGAATTAGATCTGCGCTCGGTTTGGTTACAGCGTTCTAGCAAAAGGCTTGCGAGGCGTTCGTTAAAATGCAACAGAGAAAGCCTTCCCCGCCGGAGAGTAGTGTTGTTCTTGTTGCTGCTTGGGATCATTATGATGATGAATGAAAGAAGAGTGAGAGAGAGTAGAGAGAATTTCGTTCACTGCTTTTAAAATTATATTTATTTGATTTTGTTAATTTTAAAATAATAATAAATATAGTGATAGTCCGAAACCATTATTATTCGTAATTAATGACCACCAAATTTATCACCTCACAGATATTCACTAAATTTGACGAAAATGATCTAATTGGATAAAATTAGAAAACAAAATAACCTAATTGCATATTCAAAAACCAAGGAACTTAATTAAGTATTTAAATTAAACTAAGAAACCAAATTGAATACCAAGCCATTTAATAATAACTTGGATGTCTCACAATCACATAATGAAGAGCAAAACCAAGTTTGAACAGAACAAGTTCGCCGAAATGTCACGCCTAGCATCCGAAACGAACTGCTAGGTTTGTTTCTACTAGCTTGTTGCCGCTAACATTAATTTGCTTCATGCCTGCTTCTCTTGCCTATTTAAAGGCACATTAGCATCAGCAAACCACTAATTATCTCCTTTTGTGACCGTTGATCTTGAATCTATCCCATGGGATATCACAAATTTGTTTATGCATAGGATATATAATGTAGAAGCCAAAAATTTGTATGCGCTAGACTTTGGCCCAGGCTCATCAATGAGACTGGTGTTTCTTAGCCCTGCCTTGAGGAGCTGTTGATTCGTCTCTCTTAGAACCCTCAGGTTTACGTGCCCATGGTGGTGCTTGATCGGGACCATAACGATAATCATAGAAGAGCTCCTCACTAGCATCGATGTGTTCCTTGGCAAATATGCCTACTCGGTGATCTCCAGCAACCAGCATCACCTATGCCACAAGTACAAGTGGCCAATAATTGTAGCAATTCAAAGATCAAGTTCAAGAAACTGAGCCAAAAGGTTATAACTTTAAAGCTCCCCAAAACTTGAGTTTTTGGACTTACCTTTGCATAGCAATTGGGGTTTGATGAGTGGTTTGCAAATTTCAACTTGTCTCCTTTGCGATAAGCATCAAGAACGTACTGTTAAAATATACAGCAGTTTTAAGGTCTAAAATAATCACTTTGCAGTCTCATATTGTTATAGCTTGCGATGAAAGAAATGTGACGAAAAATACTTGGTTGCCAAAAGCTAACCAAATATAATAAAAATAATATATGACTGGACCTCTTACAAAATAAAGGAAACTCTCAAATCAATGAGAAAAGAGCTAGAGCTAGAGCAGCACAAGACACGAGAAAATGTAGATGATGTGAGACACTTGCCTGATCATTCAAGTCAAAAAGAAAAGATGAGTTGGCGCGATCGTATATTTTCCCACGCTTATCGGCTTCTCGGTGGGAGATCAGTTCTCCTGTGTACTCTCCTAAGTAATCATTTTTGTTAACCGGGTTCTGAAATATCATCGTCAATTAGTGAGAAGAAGCTAATGTTGTAAGAATTTTTAAAACAAAACAAATCTATTAATTTATAACCTTCAAGAAGGCTCCCCATCCTGCAACATCAGACTTTGCCAAGAGAATCTGACAGACACAAATAAGAAGCAATGTGAGACCCAAATGCATGTTATATGCATCCATGATTAAGATTCACGTGAATGAAATGCAGATAATTTTAAACACCTAAGCTCAGAATTACTAACCCTTTGTTGTTGTCTCAATAGAAGCCTCATATTTCCACATTGCCCTTCTCCACGCCGAGGTGGCTCCCCTAACGAACCATCCCCACAACTGTATAAAGAACATAAGAAGTTAAGAACATAACTTATAAAAAAGTATTCACAATGATTTGATGTGGAAGGGGCATTCCAGAGTCCAAAGAACACATAAAAGGGAAACAGGTGAGAAGATTTTAACTGATACAGCATTAAAGGGAATTACAGTGGTGTCAAACTAGAAGATCTAGGTGAAGTAAAGAGTTATCAATTCATGGTTTCTAAAGTTTCTCCCCTTTTTTTTGGAGGGGGTAGGGTGTGGGTTGTGGAGGACGTGAAATTCGGGGATGAATAATTTACTAGCAAAATTATCTGTTTAGGATTTACATGTTTGAAGAAGGATCAATTCTACATAAAGTTCTAAGAAGTCAATGATTACAATCAATATAGTTCAATAAAAATTTAAAGGAATTTAGGCAGTTTCAAGAACAGTTGAAAGGAAGCTTTTAGCTTTATAACATTTATTAGACATTGAAGGAGGAAATAGAGAGAAAAAGAAACTTTGAATGATATTTAGTTACTCGAGAAATGTGATTGTATTACAATAAGATGTAATGTAATGTGATGATAAAACCTAGAGTACTCGCCCTTATTTTTGGTAATAATCCTAACTAAATAAGGAAATAAATTATAGAACATAAAATGAATATTTCAGCACAACTATATTAACTCGTTGATGTAAAAGACACATTGCATCTTCCCAGGTCTGACGCCAGAGAAGTGGAAGTAGCGGAAGGTAACATTTTCTCAAGTCAGTCGAAATATATGACTTTACAAAGGTTTGCATCGTACCACTGAAATACTGGATTATTGGGGTACAAAATATTACTGTGGTTTTGTGAATCAATGACTTTCTTGATCAGGTGAAGCAATAGATTCGAGACATGTTCATTCAAAAGCCTAGAAGTCATAAAATCAAGTTCACAGCAAAAAAATATTTGGCATATTACCTAACCCAGCAATTCCGACAGACATCTGGATCACATTCCCGTCCTGCAGCAAAACATGGGCATTGTCGACTTCTACACTGACTCTTGGCACAATGGCATCCTCTGAACCGATTTTTGCAGCTTTTTGAACAACTGAAGGTAGAAGAGCCAATTTATTACATTAAATTATAATTTTGCTAACAATTACATTTGTCAGGTCTGATAGTTCACAAATTAAGTTGAAAATGCATTTTATAGGAACCTAGCAAAACAGTGAAAAGATGAGTTTCGAAGAAATAGCTTCATATGGACAGTTTTACATCTCTTGCTCCTCTTAAGTAAATGACCGGCTCTTGTTTTGTGTTCAAAAGCTTGCTAACCAAGTGAAACCATATTTGACCATCAATCTAGATTACCCTCGTTATGTTATGATCATAACCCCGTGATTGCTAACAGAATAATTCAAATAGTCCAAGTCCAACACATAACACATGGCCACAAGAAATATAAGTTATCCTGCAATTTTCTCTTCCATTATATTCAGCTACATAATTAAATGAAAAGTGACATACCCGCAATATTTCTCACAGCAAGTTCCACCATTAATACAAGTACATTCCTTTCCACACATTGACTGACATCCACATGGTGTATACTGCTTGCAAGATTGGTTTTTCCCATCAGCAATTCTTTTCCATATTGATGGGTGGCCAGCAGATTTCCAAGAATATTTAAACTTCCTTGTTTTGCCCCTTTTCCTCAGCAACCGTGACCTAGATGGCATCTCCTGGTCCTAAAATGAAAACCCAGATGGAAAGGAATTTTTTTTGCTTCTAAAGTAGGGGGTACTCATAAAGGTTGGTAGAAGTTGTCGGAACAAAGATTTGATAATAAATTTGAGTGCAGCTAGCTTAAAATTCAAAATGATGTTTTCTTGTTAAAATAAAATGAAGAACTCATACAAAACAGAGTATCATGACGGAGGTAATAAAGAAGAAAAGAACATTTATCAACTCAAGAGTAACTCAATCTCTTTACATGTTCAACCCAGAAACGTCCTATTTATTAGGCAGCCAAATAAAAAAGCTAGAAAATTTCCTATAATTAAAGATTATTAATATTTTAATTAAGTTTGATGCCCAACTAGACTATAGAAATATCAATTCTTCAGAATATAATGATGTTGGTTATATAATTTCTTAAAAATAAAAAATTGGTCATAACCTATTGAGATAATACAAAATCACAACTTATCCAAACAGGTGGGGCCATCTGGTATATTACATATGGAAAATTTTATTTTAGCTTTACCAATCCTCCCCTCACCTCCAAAAAGAAAATAACAGAAAGACGTCAAGACACAAGAATGTAGGATAAAGAAGATGGAAACAGAAGAGGTTGTAATTCTCACTGTGCAGTCAGCATCAAATTTTCCCTTTTCTTCCATGATTGAACTAGGAGCAACAATAGATCCGTGGGGCATTGACACTCCTCCAGAATGCATGTAACTAGCTATTTCCATACAAGTCTTCAGACCAGGAAGTAAGTTCCTTGCTATGAGGCAACTGCAGAGTATAAGTTACACTTGACATGAGCACAGAATAAAATTAGACCACTACATGAAGTAGATATTTATGACATGCACTATGCATTAGTTTCATTTACTAATTACTTATGAACCATTAGCCACAATTGGGGAAGTTGCCTACAGAGGTTTCAAATTCATGCATTTTATTAGTTGCAGTTTAGAGAAAATCAATTGCTAAATGTGCATTCAAACTTCAATAGTTATTAATTATTATTAATTGCATAATATAATGAAAAGGGCTGCAGCAATGGAGCTCAACATTGACACAAGAAATAAGAATATTTCACAAAAGAACTAACAAAAACATGTATGAAACAATAATAACAAAGCCTTATCCCACTTGGTGAGGAAAAATATGATATGATATATGGATATAACATATGCACTAGACATGAGAAAGCTTAATGGATAATTTGTGAGGTGAAATGCACAATTAAATTTGGTGCCATCCTTGTATTTCTCAACATAATGATGTGAGGTGAAACACAGAAAGCTCCGTACCTGTTTCTGCCAAACAGTTCTACTCCCTTTAAGTATAGTTCTTTCTCCAGAGGTTTCCAATCTGAGAGACTTAGCATCCCATCAACTATCCCCTCCATTGAATTGGACATCTTAAATTCTGTCTCATTTGTAGGATCTTTTGGTCCATCACCAATACTTTTGTCCTGCTCATCACTAGGGCAAGTGCTAGAAGAATCTATTAATTTAATTGAGTTATCTTTAACAGATTTGTCCAAAATTGCACTAGTAATTGTATGTATACTTTCACCACATGCACCCAAACTTATTTTCTTGCTAGAATCACTATTTACAGTAACTACAGCATCAGAGATTGCCTTCAGCTTTTTATAAGAATTCTGACAATCATTGGGATGGAGTGTTGAGTCACGGGGTGACATGTCTGACTGATTTAGGACTTTCCGTTTTTCCACACTCACTGAGATAGGAACATTTAAATTGAGAGATCCATGACAATCAACTTCTGTTTGAAAAGGTATTATACTCTGATTACTAGGTTCCTCTATAATGGAGGGAGCCAATATCACATCTGCCTCTTCTGTAATTGTAGTTCTCTTATTCTGATCAGACCCAGAAGTTGAATCTTCTGTCACATTTTTTACTACCTTTAACTGCAGGCAATTGAAATGGCAATCAAATACAAAAAACACTGATGAGTTGACATTGTAACAGGGAGCAAAAGCTGGCACAGATAGATACACAGACACACACATAGAATTATTCACCTTATACTAATGACAATTGAAATGGCAATCAAATACAAAAAACACAGATGAGTTGACATTTTAGCAGGGTGCAAAAGCTGGCACACATAGATATACTGACACACACATAGAATCATTCACCATATACTAAGTGCAAAGCAAGCCTTAATAAGAATTTATTTGAATTAAAATAGTTATGATATATATTAAATTTAATTGAAGCAATTGAATTATTTAAAATGGAAAAGATAAAATAATAAATAGTTAGATAAATTTAGATAATAAAGTAGTTGGGGATCTACGTTTAAAAAAGAAAAGATAACAAAGGATTTAACAAGCAAATATGATAAAACAAATCTTATGCAATCCAATCTTAAATCACATACAACTGCACTTATATAAGGATAGTCAGATTCCTTGTCCTAGAATTCTATAGACAATCTCTCTCTTAGTAAATGGGAAATTAGTAGTAGACTACTCAGGATTGAGGAGAAGGAAGAAACAAATAGAATCCTGTTGACACAGTCAATATGAAGAGGAAAAAGTAAATGAAAAGCGTGAATTACTCTACTTTAAGAGGTGAGTAAAACATAATTTCAAGACCTCCATGGTATAATTGTTGAAAGATGTGTTTTTGTGTTCTTGGTATAAAGAATTTGAGATTAGCAGTGTTATAGGTATTATGGTTGAATATTGTTTTTATGTTTGTGTGTACTGGATATAAATTTTAAATATTGAATTACCTTATTTATATATAATATATGCCATGCTGTCACAATATTAAATTTCCAGTATACTGTGTGTATTGTCGTGAATGTGCTAGCTAATTCTTGCACTCCAAATTAAAAACCCGGAGTAGAACTGGCATTAAGCTTTTCCTTTATTTATATAGGTATATACTATATAATAGAAATAAAGAATAAATAAACAAGGAGGAAGGAGGTGTGTGTTGGCCATGGCCGCAATCAAATTGAAATTGGCACAAAAGAAGTTTGCAATTGGAAATCCAAATACTTATAATTAATTCCACCTTTATGTTTTCCCTGGCTCATGGTTGCGTGAGATTGCATTTTTCTTGTTAAGGCTGCATGCCTCATACAAATTTTTTTGACTAAAATTACTTCCAAAATCCAATATAAATCAACAGAACATAGACATGCCACCATATTTATTGTATAATGATTTGACAGACAATGAAAACATGCTAAACAAAATACCAACAGAGGAAAAAGATTGACTAATTTCATCTCTTTGAGAATTGAAAACAATTAAAATTTCTGTTTACTTATCTGCATGAAAATTTCACAAACACTTAAATCTCATAGAAAGAAGAATACCTGAAGGTAACACTGATCACTGCAAGGTTTCCTGTCTCCTTCAGGATCAGACCAAACTGTCTGCTTTTCACTCTGAAGTAAACCACCAAATTAGCTTTATGGATGAAGTAACTATGGATTAAGTTGAAAACAACATAGGGCATTGTTACTTACATGATATATTAAAGGTTGAGAACAGCCATGCAGACGACAGTCAAAAATCTGCAGTATGAAAGCAGAAAAGTATAGATGCACTTACTGTGACCACAATAAGAATGCTGAAAAGATTATGCTTTAGTACGTACCAGGCAACGGCGACAAAAAAGATTATCAAAAGAATCTAATGCAGCACTCAGGCTTTTCTCTAGACATATGCCAATAGTAGATTCATATTCTCCTGAGTTTTGAGAAGGCTGGTCCAACCTTCCAATGTTCTTTTCCTTGATAGTTTTGTACCTCTCCTACATATTTCCAAAAAAAAAAAAAAAACTCCCAGAAATAAAAGTGGCTTCTCACTATAAATCCACTCAGTGCAATATATATTTTTTTCTATAATTAAGATTAACAATCATGAAGCATATACTCATGCCCACAGGTTATTCAAGATTACCTGAATTTCTAAACTGGTGCCCCCAACAAATTCACTAACAATATTTGGTACCTCCTTGTTTAACCCATATTCCTCAAATGCCATCCTAGTAAATTCAGTAATCAAGACATTAATTCTAGAAAGGAAAAACTTTGAACATTTGAATAAATATGGAAATTATAGGCTATGAGTTTAAAAGTGGTATTAAAGTTCTTTCGGGATTACAATAAAAGCATTATTTTCTGAACATTTAAAACAACCATTTGAGCTCCAACAAAGCATGAACCTTACATGTTAATTAAATTTTATTCATATAGCTAATGATAAATGTTACAATCAAGATTGTTATTGTTTCATTGAATCTTCACAAATATATGGACCTTCTTAAAAAACATCTCTATCTTATTCATTTTAACTTACCATATGACACGATCTTCAGCCTCAGAAAATTCATGTTTTTCTTCCTCAGGTTCTGTTAACTCCTCCTCACTGTCGCTACATATCAGTGCTTCACTTCCATGTTGATCATAGTATATGCGTCTTCTTCCAACCACTGACTGATCTTCCGCCATCCTCTGATTTCTGATGTGTGTGAAAGATAAAAAATAATAATATAATCTAAAAACTAACTGATCAATAAGTTTCAAAATATCAGTATCTATTTTAAAATGGAAAGAAAAAGGTAGTTTCAATTTTGAAAAAAAAAATTGCACAACAGGTCAGGACAGAAAGTTAAATCTTTGCAAGTAAAACACCTGTCCAGAAATATCCAAGAGGTATATGGTGGTAGTGTTTCAATATAAGGCATTTTGATACTTGTAGCAGATAATACATCTTGATTGTTGTGGTCCTTGTCTCCCCAGACTGGAGAGAAACCACTGAATTTACATAAAGGATGGTCAATTCTTGAAGAAAGAATTGGATTTTTCCTATTTTCCTCTGTCTGTGAAGAACCCCTTGTTGATGTTTCTGACAGGACTCCTGACATATGACACTGTAGCTTCTTCTCATTGCTCCGAATTTTTTCCTGCAGAAATATAACTAAGGTTGATTGCAAGCTGACTTGCAAGGAGTACAAAAAGAAGCCATCTTAACATTGAAATTTTCAATTAAATGAACTCAAGTTCAAATTAGCAATCATAACATAAAGTTGTACCCAGAAACATGCAAAGAAAAACTGCTGGAAACTCAAACAAAGGTTTGCCACCAGTTTAGCCAAACAAAATTAGAAAAAATTACCTCTCCGTAGAAATGTTACCAGTAAGAGGTTAATGCCATTTTTCTCAATTAATAGGAAGAAAGAAGTTATCAGGTCAGCTAAAAAACTACAAAAATCAGGACCCTTTCCAAGAAGAATGAAGCTACGGGAGCGAAAAGAAACCCGATATCAATCTTACTTTAATGCACACAATTCTCTCCGCCTGGATTTGCTTTTTTAACTGATTTAACTCGAGGGACAAGCTTCCAATACCATCATTTGCTGGCTCTCCAAGTTGTTTCTATCAACATTACAGAACAAATTATTAGCATGTTCAAAATACAAAAAACAGGAAGTCCAAAAACAAAATCCTGTGTATGCAGCACTGGTAAAATTTCAATTCTCACGCTATACAGAACAGGGACCATTTAATAAGCATAGTTTTTCGATGAAAGCGCCAACAGCAAAACAGAAACCATAATTCAGATTAAGCGCAATCCTAAATCCCTACTCGCGAACTCAATTGCTGTAGCATTCAATTACAGGGAGACAGAGGAACAGAGAGCTCTTAAATGATGTCCGCTCGTGATTATCAGATCAAATTCAAAATTCTAGGTATGAATAATCAAATTCTGAAACATAGTTACGAAACCGATTCCGATGAATCAGAAAAGGAAAAGAGGAATTGAAGCATCTAAACAACGAGTCATTCATAGTTATTGTTGAATTGAAGAAAGAGAGAGAAACTGACTCGAGGTTTGGAAGCCGAGTCGGTAGGTTTGGACACCATCGTTGTTGGGCCGTGCGGTGTGGGGAGTTGATCAAAGGAGGAAGAAGAAGAAGAAGAGCGAGAGAGAAAGAAAGAAACGCACACACACTCACTCACTCACTCTGGCGTGTGTAAGAACGAAGAGAAAGAAAGTAACTGCTTCCGGGTTTTGATACGTTTGGTGACATGGCCTACCCCGGATACAAACGCAACGTTATTTTTGGTGTTGCCATCTAATAAAGTAGTATTTGTACGCACTATCCACCGCCACTATTTTCTTGTGGGAGTTAATTAGTAATTTTACCTCTATTTTGGACTTGTCCTCACACCTTTTTTTACAAAACGTTTTATTCGTCTAGTTCTTTTAACTGTACGGGTAAAAAATAGAAAACAAAAGATTTGGTAAGGCCATTTGTGTTGATACAAATTCGACTATGTATCATTGCAAGTATTCACTGAGCCTTAACCTGACGAAACAAACAAGAGGGTGTGTGTGGACACTTTGAAAAGGGGTGCACTAATTCTAATGCTCCTTTTTGTGACTAACAACAATTTGTTGCTTCTACTCTAACGATAATGTACGTGTTGTGGTTTGAACTGAAAAATAAACATAAAGGTGGAAGGGTGCAAGGGGAAGGCAAATTTATCAGAGGGGGTTAGTTTTACAAACTAATTTCGTATCTGAATCTGTTTGCAAAGTATTTTCATGGGAGGGGGGGGGGGTCATTTTTTAAATGCATATCACCATGCATGCTGGCGAAACATGCATGGGAACGACGCGTGACATCCATTTCACCATTGGTATTTGCGGAATGACTTTGGATTTCACCAGTCAACTTGGTGACACACAGGGGCACTAGGCTAGGCCTCAGGTGGCAGGGGGTAGGCGCGCTTTTCAAGTGGCAGGTGCAAGTATGTATCGCCAGCCTGGTCAGCGAAACAGGTTGCATGTAGGTGTTGTCATTCCCACTGGCGAAACACCCTGTGTTGGGGTTATTTAGCGCCTTGTTTTGATGTTGTTGGGTGCTGAAAATTCTTGTGAGCTCCCTCCCCCGCTTTGCCTCTTGTTGCTTGTTGCTTGTTTTGCCAAAGCTGATTGTGAAATCTTTAAAAATATTTTTCAGCTTCCTCCTTAGGCTGCTGGAGGTCATTCTTGTGCTGGTTAAATACTTGTACGAGTTATTTAAATTTTTTTATTATAGACATGTATATATATTTATTATGCATGATAGCTGATTCATATTTGTCGTGCAAGTTGTATATGTACATAAAATAATGAAAGTGCTAATGGTTGATAATATAATTATAGAGAAAGTGTTGGTGCTGCTCTCACGCGTTTTATAGTGCTGGTGTTGCTCTTACCCATTCAAAATTATTACTTCAAATAAATAATATCATGCGAAAGATTGACAAACGTAGTGGAAAGGCTCAGAAATTTTATAGACTGTACTCAAAAAATTTTAAGAGCTCAAGAATTTCCAAATGCACACGAAAGGATGGCTGTTGTTTAAACACAGTAGTTGGAAAATTTTGAAAGGAAATAAACCCTAAATTGAAAGCTTAGAAATTCCAAATGGATCATGAAATGAATGGGTATTTAAAGGAAGGCTATTTTGCTAATGGAATTTGCGAAATATGCACAACCTATTTCGTCAAAGGCTCCTGCGAAATGCATGCAAAGCCTATTCGGCCAGCCCTTTCTGCGAAAAAACTCTAGCCTGCTTTGACCCTCTACACCTTTTACTCTGACCAGCCCTATGCACCTAAATCGCTGGTCAAAATAGCGAAACCATTGTACCAGCTATTTCACCATTCGTCCTGGCCGGACAAGCACCCTAGGCGTATATCGCTATTCAGCCTGGCGATATACGTTCATGTTACGTCAAAAAGTGACCCCTAAGAAAATATTTTGCAAATAGACCCAGATGGGGAATTA
Source organism: Glycine max (assembly GCF_000004515.6). Taxonomy (NCBI): domain Eukaryota; kingdom Viridiplantae; phylum Streptophyta; class Magnoliopsida; order Fabales; family Fabaceae; genus Glycine; species Glycine max. The sequence goes on along the minus strand of NC_016089.4, from coordinate 1,099,242 downwards.
GTTTGTAAAACTAACCCCCTTTGGTAAATTTTGCGGCAAGGAGAATGGTTTAGTGCTGTATGACAATGTAATTAATTTACCCTACCCTGTCCTACATTTATTATGTCGCGGTTAATATTAACCGTTAAAATATTAATTTAGAAACTAGTATCCGTGGGATTTAAACCGTACGCCGCGCAGTGTTTTTTTAATTACACGATCCGAAAGCGTCGATCTCATTAATAAGCATTAAGTTTGTTAGATTATTAATAAGATTTGCATTTGTTCTTATTAAACAGACTTAATTTCATTTGTTATCTCAACTTTTTAATTTGACATATTTTAACTTTTAGGATGTGCTTGATTTAAAAGATAAAAATATAAGAATTTTTTTTTAATTAAAGTAGAGTGTAAAATGTGAGTCGCAAAAAAAAAAATACAAATTTCTCAACAATGTTAATTATTTTCTCTTTATCAAACACACACGAATTTTATCCCAAGTCATTTATCTATTAATAAGCATAAAAATTGGGAGTTAAGTTTGCCAAAAAATTAATAAAAAATTAGGGGTAAAATTTACCAAAAAAAAGTTAGGGATAAAATTTATCAAAAAAAATATAAAAATTGGGGTAAAAATTATAATTATGTTGGAAGTAAAATTATAAGGGATAAAATCCTTTAAGTTTGTTAAAAGTTGAAAATAAATACGTTAAATTAATTTGTTTGAGATAAAATTCGCCAAAATTTCTTACTAATGTTTTGTGGTTGTTTGTGTGTTGAAAATGATGAAATCCATTTGGGATTATTTGAGAGATGACTTGGTTTCCAAAGTTTTTAAAACTTTGAAACTTTGGGAAGGAGAGGAACCTGTTTGCATACTGGTTTTACAAATAACACTGAGTGAATATGGAAATCGTTGAGCAGATTTGCAACAGAAAGTTAAGTGCTTTTTGTCACAAATTCACTGGTCGAAATTGTGTCCGTTGGGAATAATTGCAACAAAGAGTAAGCATTTTTTTAATCATAAATTCGTTGGGCTAAAATTTGGATGTGTTGGGTGAACTTCAGTTTTGCCAAGCGAATTTACCCCATAGATATTTCAAATTTATTGGGTGAACTTCAATTTAGCTGGGCGGATTTACCCTTGAGAATTGGTGTGTTTACAGCCTCAATTTTGTCGAGCAAACCTAGGATTCATTGGGCAAATTTTTTCTAACACCACCTTCTCATTTTGATATTCTAAGTGTTTTTCAAATGTTTATTATTGTATAATGAGAATGTATTGATGAGTTGTTGTGATATATGTAAATATGTACAATGGAGTTTGTGATTGAGATTCCTAGTTGTTAAAGGTCGTATGACGGGCCTAAATTCTGAGATATTTATTGATAGGTTTAATATGTTGTAACTAAAAATTATTATAAGGTGATGATTGGATGAGCATACTTGTTTAGTTTCATAAGAATAGGGATATAAGTTGGGGTTGTCTAGTGGGATCTCAACAGTGTCGAAGAGTCATCATAATGTTTTTTAGACCTAGGGAATATTCTGAGCGGGTGAATCTCACTAAAAATTAGGATTAATGCATGCCTTACCATGATAAGCTATAAGCTAATACCCACGACCATTTTATTCCAATAAAATCATTCATCTGGAGGATCAATCATAGTCTCCCCAAATGGATGGATATTATTTTATGTTAAGGAACATGCTTAGTTGATCGTTCAAAGTTAAAAATTTCCTTGAGTAAGAGTCTGCATAGTATTATGCATTATATATATAAATGTATGTGTGTGTAAATATATATATATATATATATATATATATATATATATATATATATATATATATATATATATATATGCATGGTGATATGTGCTTTGACTTTAGTTAGCAATTATTTTGAAAAATGTTTCAATCTCTAATGTGTTTTGATTTGTTTTATCTTGTCAACTTTTAATTCACAATCTTGTAATTATATGCTTTGTTCTATTTAAATGAACTTACTCGTGTTTTTGTGTGATTGTGATGATTATGTTGTTACGCATAGGGGCAAGCGACAGAAATGTTCCTGAGGAGCATGTAACTCTTAGATGATACGAGCCTTACTTCAATGATGACCCAATAGTGAGAGATCTTTAGTGGACTTGGGTCGAGACCTAACCCTTGTCTTTTTTATTTTATTTTATATGTTTAGTTGTGGTCAACTTAGAAAGTAATTGTCTCACACTTTGGAATATTTATTTTATATGATGACACACTTAAACTTGTTTAACTTTGGTGGTGATTATGGGTTGTAGTGCTATAAGGAACAAAACTTGTTTATGGCACACTTAAACTTGTTTAACTTTTGTGGTGATTATGTGATTGTAGTGATATAAGGCACAAAACTTGTAAAAAAGTTATTCACTGGTTTCTTTTTTAAACCAAACACACTTTTTTGTAAAAGAATTTTCTCCATTCTAATTTTGAAGGACCAAACAAAAAGTCAAGGCAGGCCAAAAGACTACAAAAGCAAAGAAAGAGCAGCTGTGTCAGAGACTAACAATGCCTATTAAGAACTGTTACTCTGCAACTGCATTCAAATCGTGCAATTAATTTTAATCTCATTATTAATTTTTTTTTTAAGATGAACATGAAACTATAAATTTCAATCCAACTAACTCAAGCTATATCAATTTCCTTGATATTCAGAATACATAAACAAGCCATGAAGGGGAATTTTAAGGGAATAAATCACAACTGAATATGGTTTTCTCTCATCAAAGAAACTTCCAAACTGAAATTGAATGAATTGGGGTCCCCTTCCATCCAACTATTAGACACTTCCCGTTTCTATCCACAGTACAGAAATTCCCACACGCAAACTTTTTGGCAACCAAGTTAGCTTGGTACAAAGATGACTCGCTAAATGTAGTCTCCACCATTCTATACCTTGCAAAGAACCTTCTCCAAACATCTATCTTCACATTCCTAACCTTCCTTTCTCCATCTTCCATTGCAACAATGTTTCGTATCCCTTCAGATAATATTCCCTCAATTCTGATTCTGCATTCATGATCCTGCTTCATGCAGGTCCCAATGCAGTCAAAAAATGCTGCGTAGAAGAACAATGCCTCAATGAAGCGATTCACACAGGAGGGTGAATTATGCATTGCTTCCACCTCAAGAACTACCATTATACTTGGTCTGATTTTTCTCATCACCCGCATCAAGTGTTCCAAGGAATCAGAATCCGACACCATAGTCCTCAGCATATAAGGAGAATATACAGCTACAGCTTCATTATCTTCAATGCCAAATTGCTCTACCTTGATCTCTATGATGCTTGTGACAAAAACTACCTTATATTAAAAGGGAAAGTTTAAGGATTCAGCAAAATTTACTAACCCTTTCCCTGTCTCTTCTAGCTCGGTCTTGCCTTGAAGTCCAATGGCAGTTACCTTCAGAAGTTCAACTTGCTTTTCCTGTCTCTCAGCCAGTGCTTGCATCAAAGCCGTGCATTGCACCCCACATCCAATATCAAAGTTTATGAGATGAACTTTGGTTTTTGATGTTACATTTTCCACTATAGCTTGTACCCCAGAAAACTGCATCTCTTGATTGAAAGGAATTTTTTGATGGCATGTAACAGCCATGTTAGTATCCGATCTTAACTTCTCAAACATTTCCCTTTCACAATTTTTCTCACACTTGTTCAGTGTCACCTTTCCTCCAGTTTCTCTTCTGATTCTCTCTAGTAATGCTTGAGCGAAATGAAAGACAACTCTCTGAACGGCACCATCACCTGAAGAGTTCCACTGAAAATGGGAGGAGAGTAAAATGCTGGCACGTTCAAATTGTTGGCACCCTACCCTCTCAGCAGCTGCTAGAAGAAACTGAGCGAGTTCTATGTCTCTATTTTCTTCCTGGGATAAAACTCCAAGACCAAATCCATAAGGGTGCACGGGGATGCAAACATCATCACACAATTGTGTAGAGTGCTGAATGTACCTTGCTCCAGCCAATCTCATTATTTCTTCAGTTGACAACTTCTGAGGACCCACACAAGTTTGAACAGAACTATCGCTGATGTTTTGCTTCCCTAGCCTCTTGAACCTGCTTCCATAATTGCTCAAGAGCTCCAGTGATGCTAAAGAAGATGGCAGAACCTGTTTATTCTTCTTTGGTTCCTTAGTTTCTTGAAGAGGCTGCTTTGGTTGTTGAATAGGTTCAAAGTTGAACTCCTCGATCATCAAGGGATCAAAATTGAGATCATGTTGCTGCTTCTGGTTTTGCTCTGAAGTTGTAGGTAAATTATTTCTCCCTCTTAGTGACTCCATTGTTGAAGAGAAACCGTGTTCCCCTTGGAGTACAACATCCTCTCTTTGTATAGAGCCATAACCGCCCTGGAATTCGTTGAAATTGAAAGGCGTGGAGGAAAAAGGATCACTTCCCATGTCGTGTTGCAGCAGAAATCTAGGAGGGTATCAACAATTTTACCCTCGAGGCAATGAGCTTCTTTAGATAAATATCGACATTGGTGTGTTTGCATTGTCCTTATTCATGGTCCAAAAGGGATATTTAAACGTATAAATGCTTAAAGAAATTAACTACGTTATCTAGAACATGAAAGGAATCATGCAACTTTGATGGTGATATTTCGATGTTTTCATCAAGTGCAGCCGTCAGCCACAATTGGTTTGTCATTATTGAAACAAATATAAGGATCAATACAAACTATGCAGTATTAGCTCAAGTTTTTAATCCCATGCGTGTTCCTATGGAATAATAGCTCAAGTTTTTAATCCATTAATGTTCCGAAGAAGTTCAGCCAACGTGACGAAAGAGTTGAGGGAAAATGATGGATGGAGTTTTTTTAATAAGGGATTGGCGGTTTCCTGGAGAAGTCCCACGGTGCCAAACTGACTTTATCTTGCAGAAAATATGAGGAATATGCTATTGCCAATATATTTAACCTGCTAGCCTACTTAGAAAAGATGTTTAAATTAGGTGTAAATAGAAAGTGGGTAAGTGAATGAATACTTTACAAATTTGATTGTATTCTACCCAAACAACATTTAAATTGAAGGCAAATTAGAAAAGAAAAAAAATAACAAGGAAATTTACCTCTCCGCAATATAGAATTATGTCTAGGAGAGCCAATGACAATGACAAAAAATTAAACAAAACGGTGACAATAAATATGAAAAATAGTTACATTAGACGTGTGATTGTTTTGTATGAATCCAATAGTGTTGGCACCTTTTTGAAGGATGGAATTCATCTATTCCTTTTATGTGTCTCCTTTGCTGTCTTTATATGAAAACAACAGTATTTGTTCCACTTTTTTTTTTTTTTTACTCTAATAGAAAAATTACACTTCATAAAAAAGTTAACAAATAAAAGAGAAAATGACACTTTTTAAAAGAGAAGATTTTTCTATTGGAATGACAAAGAACAAAACAAGAACTAACATGGAATGTAATGGGGCTGCTATTCTCGCACTTTTTTTTCTCTTTTCACCCATTATTTTTATAAAAATTATACCAAATTACTATTTCATCCTCACCTTGATTTTCTCTTTCTCGTCAATATACAACATAAACATATTTCTGTTCTAAATCTTAGAACAATACACAACAAAAATATGTTTTTATTTTGTTTTAAATATCTTTTTAGTCATTGCAATATAATTTTTTTTATTTTTGTCGTTGTAAAATTATTATTATTTATTTATAATCCTTGCAAATTATGTTTATTTTGTTTTTCATCTTTAAAACACATTAGATAAAGTTTTTTCATTGTTCAAAGTGTTATTCAAAGTATTTTAAGAACGAAAAATAAAACAAACATAATTTACAAAGATTAAAAACAAAAAAAAAAGTAATTTTACGAGATGAAAAACAAAAAAAAAATATTCCAAAGACTAAAAAAGTATTTAAACTTTTATTTTAATGAATTTCAATACTTAACATAAACATGTTTTCATTATATTAGGAGTTGCGTCCTCTAGATATAACAAAAACATTTTTTCATTGTACATAATACATAATGGAAATATATTTCTATTGAGTACATTGTACAATGCAAACACAGTTCAGCTAGGAGTTTTTTGGGAAAGAAAAATAAAAAAAATATATGGGTGAAAAAAGTAAAAGAATTGAGTGGGAATAGCATAGTGCACATATAATATCTGTTTTTCCATCTTTAGAAAAAAAACACCCATCACTAAATTTGTTGAATCTCGGTCCCACCTTTGTACCGAGCCCATCAATTAATATATCCCCTCCAAAAAAACTACAATATATTTCGTGAAGCTAACTGCGCTCAAATTAAAATTTCTCTCCAAAATATATAATAAAATAAAATCTCTTGTATTTCCGGTTAACGGCCTTTTAGTAATTTTAGTCTTATTTAATATTTGATGTGCATCAGATAAAGAAGAACTTGAAAAACATAAAAATAGGATAAATTTTAATTTTATTTAATATTTGTTACTCACCGGATAATATATTATATTATCATGTCTTATATTTGATACAAATTAAGTAACGATGACCAATAATGTTAATGGTGATGTTGACATCGATGTTAACGATAATAATGATAGTAATAACATAACTATAAATCAAATTATGAAAAAAATATTAGGACTAAAACATCAAGTGACAAGTAAAATCAACAACGGTTAACTTCTGCATATTTAGATAAAAATTTGTAAAAACAATACAAGTTTTACTTTTACACAATTAGCTTTTAGGCCAAACGTTAATGCATAAATATATTTTTAAGATAACTAAATATATCACCGAAACTGAATTACTCGTATGAAACACCTTAAACGGAAATAAACATAGCCTAAACGTATAGAGAGAGTAATAATCCGGAGTTTTGTAAATATGTCCAATTCTAATTATGGAGAGTTTGTACTTTACCCTTACCACTAGGAAATGGCAACATTTTGGACTTCTGAAAATAATTTTTATTAGCCGGTTTGGATGCATAATTCGGCGCGCTTATAACTTAATTAACAATATCATATTGATCTGTCGGAAGTCATGCCATCCAATAACACGCATTGGAATTAAAGAAGTAATTATAGACATGTTGAGCAATAATACCATCAATACAATATTGTAATAATGTCTCTGACCAAAGAAAATCGAAATAACAAAATGAGGGGAGAAAGGGAGCTGAATTAGAAAACCAAAAAAAAGAAGGAAAGTAGAGAATGGGTGAACTCTAATTACACCTTGTCATCGTTCTGACTCGATTCAACCTCTATTGTTGGCCTTGTTCTACATAGAGAAATCATGAAAATCCACATGAGACCCTTCACGATCCTGACCATCCCAATAGTGACAATGAGGTAATACAACCACCATCCAACAAAGTCACCAAGGCCCACATCCATTAGTTGCTCACTCTTCACTTGGGCCACAACCACCAAAGTCTCCACCTCCTCCCTCAGCCTCCACCACCACAGCGTGCCCAGGCCCGCAGCCTGGCCCACTCTCTCGACCCACCTCTCCCTTCGGGCACCACCGAACACCGTGTCATCCACCACGGGCCTCACCACCATCCTACACCAAACGTGGGTCGTCTCGTGCAGGCCCAACAGAAATATCATCCTGCTCAACAGGCTTCTCTCGGCCCCAAAACTTGACACGTCATCATCGTCGTAAAGCCCGGCCGCAATGCTTCCCTCAATGCCCAAACCAACGCAAACTTGAAAGGCGCATAGCAAAATCCACGCTGTGGAGATACGCGAGGACTTGGAGGGTAACTCGCTCAAGAGTGTGATTTTACCCATCAGCCCCTGGATCAGGGTCCCCACGCTCACAATGGACACGAGAAAATAAAGAATACATGGGTTGATATTGAGGGCAAGGTGGAAAAGATAGGGAAAGGGTTGTGAGGAATAATAAGTGAGGGCTTGAAGGTAGTATTGGGCACCGGAGAGAGTGGCTAAGAGTAAGAAAGACAAAGGGAGGAGGAGGCTGAGGATTGTGATGGTGAGGAGGTACAAGACCTCTCTTGGCCTCAACAACTCTCTGCATTTTTTCTTCCAATTACCCATTTCTTTACAACCACCAATCATCATCATCATAACAAACACTACTACACACTCTTAGCCTCTTTATTTGCAAGCCACGGGAAGTCCAACGTTAAGGTTCTCTTATGTTTGTGACTTAACAACCATTTTCTGGACGTGAAATTTATAAGTGGTTGCCACGTCCATATTCTTTACTTACTTGACATTTTATATATATAGGACATGGTCTACATATATATTTGGCCTAATTAATTAAATGTATAACTACATGAATTATATCTTTTGTGCATTGGTTTGGTGCAAATGGAATTATACTGCTTTGAATAATCGTGTTGTGTTTGGCTGCAAGTTTGACGCATCCAGTTGAGCCACTTTGAATTTTGGAGGACTCCTCTTGGCCAATTCCGTGGCTTTTCTTTCCTCTTCCTTGATGATCAAGCATAATTAAACTCCTTTCTCTGTATTTGGAATTGCTAAGATCACATGTAATGCCAAGATAAACATTGATTAGCAAAAATCATGCAAATCGGACAAATTATAAAACTGCCATCTGGCATGTAAGGTTCGATTGGCATTTATATATCCTTTTACTTAAAAACACACACATGAATGAGCCATCGATTTATCCAAATCTTATAAGCATCCCCTGCGATGGGAGCACTCATCCGCAAAAGTTATTATCCTTATCGTAGTTGGGTTGAATGATTCATCAATTTTGTTACATAAATAACCATTTGGCATTGCACATGTTTTTTTGTGTGTGTGTGTGTGAATGAAGTGTCTTTATAGGAATTGTATTATTGAGCATGTTTTTGTAATACTAAATAGTTATTAGATTCACTCAGATTTACTAATAGAATAATATAGCTATAATGTTATTAATTATAGGTCTTTTTTCCGGCATTCAATATGTACATTTGCATGACAAATTGTATCCTGTCTATTTATGTTGTCATACCATAAATTTTAATATTGGCTTTATTAGTATTGAAGATAGTAATGCGGTATCTTGTAGTCTCGAGTTTATCTGAAAATGATGGCTGTCGTCATATTGAACCGTACCTGAAGTTACCATAAACATTAATTAAGAACCAAATTCTATTTCTTTTGGCTTGAATTAGATAGTTGTAGTTGAAGTTGCTAAGTCTAATGGGATTCGGAATAGTATCTCATTTACATATTTAGTTGGAAGTAGGGATCTATACTCAGTGACACAGTTTAGGCCGTTCGGTAAACAGAGTCAAATATTTAAGTACTGAGCTACGCCAAATCCAACTCAACTCCTTTCTCCTTTACATTTCACCAAACAAAAAAGGTTACCTATAAATCAAACTTTATGTAAATAAATACCAATCTTTTTATGTTAATAGTTTATTATAATAATTGCAGTTGGTTATATTCCATTTAATATTTCGTAAAGGAAAAAGATTTACAATACTTCAAAATAATACTCAGATTGTATAAATTAGGAATCGATATAGATCAACTGATTTTGATCGCCATTAATTTTTTAAAAGGAAAAATCCTGTAATAAAATAAGGATCTCACCCATCCGAATAAAATACGCAAATCTGGCGAATTAAAAAAATATTGTAAATATGTACTTGTACCAACTTGATGGATTATGAAAGTTAGAACATAAAGATAAAAAAAAAAATCAATAATACAATTTGACTCAATCTAAATATAACCTTTTCAAACTACCGTCAAATTGAATTAGTGATTTTTTAAAACAAATTTTTATTTTTATTTTTGAGAATTAGAAATAATATTAAAAAATTTATAATAACATACGCATCCTAACTCGACCAAACTAAGCTATTTCTTGACGTTTTAAAACTTAAAACAAAAATTTCTTTTTATCATTAAAGATCAAAATAATATAAGGAGGTTTATAACAACTCACACATCTTTATTTAACCAACTGAACTATACGTTCTTCTGCTGTTAAAGTGAAACTAAACCAGCTAATGTAGTCTGATCAATTCATCAACGCTGCTGAGGGCGTTATATTTTCACCCGCTTTGCTAAGTTGAAAAGGGCTTTGTCTCCACAATAATGGTTGTCGCAATCCAGAGAGTTTAAAATTTATAAGTAAACTAACAATAAGGAGATTCGTATGGATTTTTTATTTTCCTCTGCTGCTTATAGTTGGTTTGACATTTTCTGGCAATTAACATTTGATAAGTAAGTTAAATGAAATATCTTTGAATAACAAAACAAACAACAAAATGGTCCACTAATAACTACAAATCTTAATTTCGGTGAAACTCTAATTCCACAAGACTCCCTATGAAAAGTGATATTTGCTCAAACTTTGTTATCACAATACAGATTTAACATAAGAGTATATAGACTATTTTTCTTAAAAAAATTATGACAACTCCAATCAATGTGTGAACAACTTATTTGTATAAAAATATGAGAAGGGTTTACACATGAAAGCAAAACTCAAGAAAGTGCTTATTATTGTTTAATAAAAATATAAAAGGAAATCAAATAAGGCTATCCTGTTAGTGTTAGGTTGGGTGATCTGGGCCACAGTAGATAAGAAACACATTCTCTCATCTCATCTGAACTGACTTAGATTCTATGCTATGCGTCCCAACATCCCTGTAATGCCAAATAATAACTCGAAAGATTTATTACCTAATTCACGAAACTTGTTGGACAATTGGTGGTATCATCAGAAAAGTGTCTTTTTTTTTTCCTTCAATTTTCCATAGTTAAATAAAATTATGAAAAAAATATCAATTAATGTATTTATGTACTACTTCTATTTTCCTATAAAAAGATAGGGGTTCATCAAATAATGGACAAGGTTGATAAACTAATCAAGAAAGAAAATGCGTTTGAGAATATGTGGGCGTCAGTGCGGATCCAGACCTCCTAAAAGCACGATGAGATAAAAAGGTAATGAAGGGGTGACTTTTACAAGCATACTTTTTCAAGCTTCATCCACCACAACCAAACATGCACTTTATAGGTCAACTACATTACACTAAGTTTGTTAAAGTGTTGCGATGCTTGTTAGCAATTTGCAAACAAGCTTCATGCTCCACCTAAGGCAGTACACACAGCACATCACCATTGGGTTCTATAGATAAAGATGCTTACAAGAACTCACTTCTCTAATGTAGACGATTGACTATTATCCTTGAAAAGTATTAAACAAAAAATACTAAGTCTTAGTATATAAGAGTGTCGATTGATTAAAAAAAATAATCAGCATAAAGAATCGTGTATACCTTAGACACGATTAGGGTTCTCCTTATATATAAAATTATAGATATACCTCAGTGACTCAACTTACAATAAATGTCTACTATCTTGCCGTTGACTTTCTTCCTTTGGTAATTTCTTTGTTGTTTTAATTCAATAATATTTTGAAATCATAAAAAATAGACTTACAAAGATGGTTCGTGCTACTTAAAAGAAAGAAATATATATTACAAGTACTGGCTTGAAAAAATTTCCTATAATTCGATAAGGGGAATTATTACATGTGGTAGCTGGTAGGTGCGCGTAACATACGTGCATAAACGATTCGTGAATCATTATTCAACAATGAGGAGATATATATATATATATATATACACACACACACACATTGATGCTTGATTGTTCTAGACGAAGGGCAGGCCCTGATAAATTTGCATAAGCTCGTGTATGGTTCCAGAATAATTAGTGAAAAATGATTTCAGAATAAACTCATTCTTAATTTTATGAAGAATGATAGTGTCGCACAAAAATATTTAAAAAGTATCATAATATCAAAGAAAAAAAGATCAAATTAAATTATAATTAAGCCAGCCCAGACCATTCGGACCGATAAGTTATTGGTAAACAAATAAAATGAAAGGAAATTTAGTTTTAAAGTACTTAAGCACAACTAAGAAAATAAAAAAAAAAGATCATAAGTTGTATAGCTAAATAAAAAAATAAGTACAAATATTTTTATTCTAAAATTAAAAAATATTTAGAATCTTAAGACTTTAAAAGATATTAATAATGGTATTGATGTGATTAAGATCAATAATAAATGTTATTTTTAACGCTTATCGTGCATGCAATTGTAACTGATGAAACTTGACGATGGAGAGTGTCTGTCAGCAGTAGGTGACTTTTTTTGAAGTCTCAACTACCAATGATTAATACAGATTTCAAAGAAGAATGTTGATAGTGAGAAAGAAGCAAAGGTGGAAAGTTCTTCTCGATATCTTGGGGTGGACACCGCGTTTCTTTTCGGTCACAAATATTTCTTAGTTCAATGATTTTGCTAAAACTCCAATTGTCACGTGCAGTGGATATGTCCAATTTATGTGAAACCCGGTATTAAGATTTCTTTTTCGGCTCAAAATGAATCAACACAATACAAGCACTTGGAATTGAGAAAATTCTGCACTTCGATAAAATCAAAAGTTCAAAAAGTGTACAAAATTTGATTCACACTATTTGACACGATATATTCCTAGTTCCAACAAATAATATATCAATAAATCACTACTAGCTAAAATTCAAAGTCAATGCTAACACTATCTGATATTAGTATCGTAAAGTTAACAAGAAATGCGGCCTATAGTTTCGTTATTTAAACAAAACAGTGAGTACATGTAACTAATCATTGTTGGTTCGTACCATTTTCACTACCTTGTGTAAAGCAAACATTTCTTTTTCAACAGTTAACACTATTGTCCCATTTGTAAAAAGAATGCTAGAAGGAAAAAGCAAATGCAGGATCCATTAAAGAACCTTCTGTCAGTATAAACTCTAAAGCAGTAAATAAATAGTATCAATTTCGCCTCATTTTTGGTACATGGACACAGATATCAACATCCGTAAAAAAAAATCAGTTGGACTCAGCAACCAAAAACATTTTACAGTCTAATACTGACTTTTTATACCTTGGAAATTCAAGTGCAACAATCTTATGCTCAAACACTAGCCCGATCTTTACCTTCTGCTGCAGCCTCTAATGGCTGGAGAGCTTTGAGAGGATTCATAATGACTCCATCTATGAGTCCATATTCCTTGGCTTCTTTTGCACTCATGAAAAAGTCACGGTCTGTATCCTGGTTGATCTTATCTAAACTTTGGCCGGTATGATAGGCGAGATATCCATTCAGATTTGCCTTGTGATGCAGCATTTCATTAGCCTGAGAATTTTGAAGTGCAATCAGTTTTCTTGAACAAGGACTATTATAACAGAATTATGAATTTATGATACTTGTACAAAAAAGTGATAAACCAATCCTTCGGTCTCCCTTGGTAAGGTCATGGACGGTGTCACTTATTGTAATGCTGTTCGTAATCAAAACTTTTGGACTGTCTGACTCGATCCAATCTAACCAAATGCTGGCTAAATCCAAATGTATAGTAGTAGGGAATGGAATATAATAGCAGGATAATATAGGAAATAAATCATAGGAATATTAAGAGTATGGAATAATATAATGTTTGGAATTTTGGATAGCAAATTCACTACGGGTATTTTTATACATAAATTTAGGTTATTAGGAAATTCACTAGATGATTAGGGCATTCATCTTGGTTTAAATTAACTAGTGAACATGAGGTTTAAATTAAGTGCTACCCTAAGATAGGCTTTAATTTTCTATGATACAAGTAAATAAAATTATAAATTTTATGAAGGGAACATGAGATTTATCCAATAAAAAATAAAAGGAGGAAACTGAGGCCCATGCCTGAATATCTATGTCAGTTTGCCCTCCTTGAGCACCACCAAGCGGTTGATGAATCATTATCCTTGAATTTGGCAAGCTGTATCTCTTTCCTTCAGAAGTGAAAGAGGAAGGGATATAAAGTTAGAAAGAAGCATTTTTCTTATTTTCGAGAGGTGAAAATGACATTCATCAACAAAGAAAGAGAGAGGGGATAGGGGGATGGATACACTGATTGCATGTTAAAAGAATACCTTTTGTCCCTGCACTCAGCAGAAAAGCTCCCATACTGCAGATTAAAAGGTCTACATAAGTACAAATGGAAAATAAAATTTCTTCAAACAGGAAAAAAAAATAACACCTGTAGTATACAATCAACTATAATAACTTTTCATTGACAAATTATCAATATAGATGAATATTTTTAATTCATGGAAGGTTAAGGATATTTTTCAAAGGCAAAACCTAATATTTTTAGTTCAAAAGTTAGTCAATACTTAATATTATCTTCAGCATTCATGCCAGTCCCATATTTCTCGATATGAAGGTAAAAGGAAAAAAAAAGGGGCAAATCACACAACTCCACTCCCCCTTTACTTTCTCAAATGGAAAAAGGCTATAACTCACCACATGATAATTACAAATGGAGTAGATTTTCTAAAATGAAATGCAGTAGACTTTAAATACATGGGAAGAAAGGTAAACTATTTGTTCTCAAGATTGACATTTGGCTACTCCTGAAGCTTGAGTGAACTCAATCAAAATATATCATTCACAGATGCAAGATGTTATCACAATGAAAAAAAGGTTAAGGGGTCAACCATCCAAAATAAAGAAATACCAATAAAAATGTTATCACATGTTATTAAACAACTAAAGTTTTATCCTGCTAGGTGAGGTTGGCTACATAGATTGCATGATGTCATTGGGCTTGGTTAAAGACTAAATTCTAAAGAATATTATTCATCATTAGATTCCTTTTAAGTTTTAACAATTTCCTCCAATCGCCTTTTTGGTTTTCCTCTCCCCCTTCTCACATGGCTAAAAAACATGTAATCTACTCTCCTCATTGGTGCTTCCAGTGACCTTCTTGGCACGTGTTCAATCCACTTCAATTGATATTTTGTCATCTTTTCCTTAATCAGTACCAAAGTATATAATCATTTGTATCTTATCCTTTCTTGTGTAGTCATATGTTCATCTTAACATTCAGTTACTCCATCCTTTTTTTTTTGTTGTCCTTTTAAACCACACCATTTACTACTACCACCATAGAATCACATAGTTATTAAAGAAATAACTATTTTTTAAAAAACAGAAAATAGATATGATACAGTGTGGAAGGGAAAATTTTAAGATAATTGATAATTAATCATCATAATTCTCCCAGTATTCAGCATAAATAAATAAATCAACATGTTCTGCTGGCTTACATCAAGAATCAAGATCAAGTTAGGATAAAACTTTTAGCTTTCTACTGGTGGTAACTTGTCAGCATTAAGGTAATATTGCCCAGAGAAAGAATAAAAAGGTTACCTAGCCGCTAATCCAACACAAACAGTAGACACATCAGGTCGGATATGCCTCATTGTATCAAATATTGCCATTCCTAAGGGGAAAAGAATAACAAAGAAAGCATTTTAATATTTGAGATACAATATATTTTCAGCCCATGTAGATGAATATAATATAATAATAAAAGACAATGCAAGATAGTTTTAACTAAAAAATTATTACCAGCTGTAACTGACCCTCCTGGAGAATTTACATACATGACAATATCCTGCCCAACATAATCAGAAAATTGGTAGTTGACTAAGTGCATGCACAAGAAAATTTTGAATTCATCACATGATACAAAAGATAAAAACAAAAAAACAAAAACCTCAATACTAATCATATCAAAATACAGAAATACTGAAATAAAAACATTTGGCATCATCTCTAGAAAAGCATAAGATCACTTTATATAGATAACGATATAAGAAGATAAATGGAACCATGAGTTTTCCATGACTAAAATCTAAGAACAAACCTTGTTAGGATCAACAGCATCAAGGTACAGGAGCTGAGCAACTATGATGTTTGCCATATCGTCATCAACTGCTCCACCACACCGAATTATTCTCTAAATACCAAAATGCATTATTAATACTAGAAAGATTAAACAGAAGCAGAATAATCAACATTAAGTAACAGCAAGAGGAAAATATTGCCTACATATTGAAAAAGCTGACTTATAACACTCTGGAAACGCTCGGCAACCATGGGGGGTGGCCCTTGCCCTTGTGCATAGGTAGGGAAATAAGGGGAAGATGGGACTTGCAAATCACTCCTTCAAGAACACTATCCAAGTCAATAAACAAGACTAAGCTACAAGATAAACAAATAACAAAATAAAATCTACCTTATAGACCAAATACCCGGACGTGAACTCCTCTCAGGTGTCCAAAATTCATCACCATACACTGCTTTCACAGCAGATTTTTTGTTAATCTTTCTATCTTCTACCGATTTCCTTAGGTTCCTGCAAATCAAAGCAAGGCTACATCCCCTTTATAGACATAAATATATCCAGCATAACAGAGAATATACTAGTCTCTTCCATGTTCAATTGCCATTTTTTTTTTAAAAAAAAGGAGAAATTTAAGTACTAATAAAAGGTGGATAATAGCATACCCTAGAATCTAGATTAATCATTTGGGCCAGGCTTAAGAATTAACAACTTCGAAATTATCATAACATTTTTATGAATCTATTTTTTTTTTCAATTCGAAGCATAACCTAAAAGTGACGCAAAAATCTCACTTTCACCCCTATCCATTAGCATAAAAAACTTAGGGTCATCTTCCACGAATCTGGCGACTTGAATTCTCTAAAATAAAATAAAAAAATCCAACACCAACAAGTCGAAAAGCCACAAACTCATGGATAATTCATCAAAATGTAAACTTTAAGGCAAATTCTAATTCAAATTCAGCTAAAATAAACACCGCAGTTGATGGGGTGCTATAAACAAATTAATAAAAAAAAGAAAATACCTGGAGAGAGCGGGGAAAGAAAGGTTGTTGGAGCGAGAAGAAGAAGAAGAAGAGGGGGTGGAGGTAAGAAGAAGAGGGTTGAACCTAAGAGAGGAAGAGGGAGTGAAAAGGGATGTGTGCGCCATTGTTAGTTAATTGGTGGATGAAAATGAAGCTGCAATGATATGATATCTATACTTCGTTTGATAATGGAGAAGAAGAACAAGAGCGAGCTGAGTTGAGTGTTGGGGCGAAACTTGTCGACAGTGAACTTAATTCAGTGCTTTTTGTTTGTGGGAAAGTCTCGAGCGATACGGCTAATAACCTTGTACCTATCAAGCAATCAAGCTCACATTTAAAAAAAAAAAAAAACATAAATCTCATTATACAAAAATATCTTATTCTTTTTTTTTCGTTTTCTTAAGATCTTTATTCTATTTGACAATATAATTTAGTAAGAAATAAATTAGGAATTTAAATTATTAAATAAAATACGTGTAAAATTATTTAGTAAAACTAGTTGAAAGTATTTAGTAAAATTAGTTAATGTGTAAAATTACATAGAAAGATATCTTTAATTATCTGGCCATAACATAAAATTTGGTAAATTTACGTTTCTTGAAATAATTATCACCTTTTTATATTTTTATTGATTTCAAATAATTTTCCATCTTGAAAATTAGAATAATATTTTTTATGCTTATTTTAAAACATTTTTGCTAAATGGAATGAGATAGTTTGAACGGATTAGTATCTTGAAAACTATATTGTATAGTTTTGATGATTTATATTATAAAGAGATGAAATTTGATGAGAGTACAAGTAAGGAGAAATGTTAAGATTTTTTTAACATAAGAAGGATAAAAGAATAACTATAATAAATAGAAAATGTAAAATTAAAAAGGAATCATAACTTATAAACTAGCGAAAAATACTTCTTCATCGTAAAGCTTTATACTATTTTACATTTAAAAAAATATAATATTCAAATGTGCACGAGTTAACCACAGCTATTAACAACTAATACATTGACCAAGAAATGGTAGGCATAATTGGTGGCAACTTGTGTGCCTAAATCAAGTTATTTAAAGTTTGAATTTTGATTGATCTTTGGATATAAAATAAATCATATTGATAGAAAAATACTTACTTTTTGTGTGCTTACAGAGTCCTCGATGGAGATTTGTCATCCGCTTTTGACATGAGATAACTTCGTACCAACATTGTGGTAAGGAAAAAATAATTAACATGCTATTGGTCTGAGTGATACTAATCTTGTTCAAACTTTGTAGATAGAAAAAATATGATTGAAAGTAAATACCTATTAATATTAAAGGTGACTCAAAACAAGTTTCTAGATTGTCAAAGACGGTGGACGTATCATTTGATAAAAGATAATTGCCCTTTAATTAACAATCTCATGCTAATTATAACACTCTCCCCCAAGTTGGGAGATAAATGTCCGTAACTCCCAACTTAAGAATGAGATCATAGAAATGTGAATGTGGCATAGCCTTCGTGAGGATATCGACTAACTGTTGTTGTGATGGAAACTATACAAGTAGGTTGAGAAAGTCAAAATTGACATATTGGCTAATGAAACAACAATTAATGTCAATATATTTGGTCCTTTCATTGGGTGTAGGATTAATGACTAGTTGTATAACAAACTTGTTGTCACAAAAGAACCAGGATAATTGGTAGTTGAAATTCAAATGACCTGAGCAATTATTGTAGTAAAGGGAGTACTTCACTGACTAGTAAGACATGCCAATGATATGTGCTCTACTTCTGCAGATGATTAAGCCATAGTAATTTTTTTTACTTAAAAGAAACTATGAAAGCACCAAGGAAAATGCAAAATCAATACTAGATTTTCCAATTACTTAACAGTTACCCCAATTAGCATCTACATAAATAGTGATTTGGTAGAGGAGTGAGTAGGATATAGGTTTCTTTGGCTAGGAGAAACCTTAAGGGGTGCTATAAAACACATTGAACAACTTGCAAGTGAAAAGTCCTTGAATTGCACATGAATTAACTTAGTTGCTGATAACATATGTGATGTCAGACCTTGAAATGGTGAGATACATCAATCTGCCAAGTAACTACAATACTAAGAAGGGTAAGATAGAACATTTCCATCAATGTCATTAAGTTTTGTATTACGATCCATTAGCAGAAGCAAAACATGTCTTTTAACAACTCAATATTGTATTTCCAATTTGGCAAAGGTGATTTCCTTTGTTGGACTCAATTATTTTTAGGCCAAGGAAAATTTGAGATCACCAAGAATCTTTAGTTTGAAAGTATTTTTCAATAGTTTTGTGATTGTAATACTTATTATTGATGGATCTAGACATGTTAGTTTTTTTTGGCATTGATCTGGACATGTTATTATAATATCATCAATTTACACAAGCAGAAATGTGGGACTAGAACCTTGGGTAAATAAATAATCAGTAGTAGAGCGAGTCCACAAAGGGACTTGTTCAATTTGCTAATTGGGTTCTCCCTTTTAACATTTGAGAGGTAGTCCATGTAAATCTCCTAAAAATGGTTTCCATTTAAGGTCTTGTGGATATCAGGTTTAAATGTTTAATAACAGACCATTTTTTCAGCTGATAAAAAAAAGATCATTTTTTCTATTCAACAAGTGACAAGTGACAAGAGAACTCTCACAGTTGTAAGCTTTGTCATACACTACTACAAAAATCACCTTCAAAGAAACTAATTCAAAGACGTTTGTTGTCACCATAAACATGATGATATTTTTTTAAATAATTAAAATTATTTAACGACAGTCCTATAAAAATCATCTTTAAAAGCAACTGTTCAAAGACCATTTTTAAAAAACCGTCTTTCAAATCAAGTGCTGCCTTCCCATTTTTGCTATCATTGCCTTTGGCTCATCCTCTCTCAGTCTCTCATGCATCTCTCTCTTTCTCACACTGACCCAACTCCACCACAAGTTAGAGAAGCCGCAAATCTAGCCAAAGAAGTTTGTAGATCTACCATTCAAAGTTGCAGATTTGTCGTCCCCTCCCACCTCCATGGTCATCGTCATTGGAGTTCAGCGCTAACTTTTGGAACATCGCGCCAGAGTACGTCGTCGTCGATTCAAATTCACAGTGCAAAAAAGCTGTCACAAAAGTTAGAAGTTCCACCATCAATTCTCCCCTCACTAAATCAGCCTTCACAATCGACAATCTCTTTCTTTTATTTTCTTTTCTTTTCGTGTTTAGGGATTCAATATGATTCCTCTGTGCTTCTTGTTATTGTGCAGGTGTTACTCACATTTTCTTTGGATCCAATTTCGTTACCGTTACCAAATGCAAAGAGGTTGAACGGGAATTCTTCAAGGTTGAAACCCTTGTAGCTGTTATGTATTGGTGGCCTTTATGTTTTATGTGATGCATAGACCTTTTACAAGTTCTTAGGAATATCACAAGTTTCCTCCGTGCTCGATGGTTTTCTAGTCGATGCATATCTTGGACACTATTGGACCATAGCCATCTTCACTACAATCTATCTTGCGATATGATAATGGTTCCTCTTTCATGATTAGACCCATGGAACAACACATGTAGTAATAAAGTTCATTAGAAAACAGAGTACAATAGAATAATACTAATATCAAGTTCTATATTACTTTTAGAAATATCTCTCTTTTTTCTTTCACTTTTTGATGAATCCAAACTTATCTTAGGTTTTATTGTGAGTTATTTAAAAAAAATGAAATTTATCTAATTTTATATAAAATATCTAGCATGGTCTTCTTCATAGGCACTCCATTGTACAGGCACAGGTTGTTAGGAGGTAGCTCTCTTACTCGTGTTGCTCAAGTCTTGGTTGCTACATTTAGAAAGAGAAAGGCCTCTTTTGGTAGCAATGAGTTCATAGGCTTGTATGAGGTTCCTGTTAGGCAGTCTGTTATCAAGGGAAGTCAAAAGATTGCTCACACGAATGATTTCTGGGGAGAAACATAACATTAATTTCTCTCTCTCTCACACACACACACAATTTCCTATAGTTTAACTACTTAGATTTTAAATTTTAATTTTGAATTGCTAAAGGATACTACATCAAAATATGTACCATAATGGAAACAATTGATTCTAGTAAGTAACCAAAGTGGCACTTGGAACCAATACCTTGGAACATGTCCAATGAGAGTTTTTTTTTATGAAATTCTTAATCTTTAAGAATAAGTTGTTATGTAGTTTTACCATTAAAGCAATTGAGATGAGAATTCTTATATAAGAATCATTGCTTAGACGAGTAATATTCCAAATAGAATTCTTAAGAATTGTAGGACTTATTTTAAATTCATAAATATCATTAAAAAAAATCCTGGTCAAAAGTTAATTTAAGTAATTCTACCACTGTTATACTATTAGAGATACTCTTAGTTAGGTGTGAGAAATTTGTCTTTATATGTTCATATCAATTACTTTATATTTGATTATAAAACAGTTGAATCCATTCCCATTCATTTTATATATCAGGTTTCTTGACAAGGCAGCTCTACAATTGAAAGAAGGTAGTTTTCCAATTGACTGATACTAATGAACTGTCGCTTTTGGAGTGTACAGTGTCCCTTCTTACTGACTATGAAATTGCTAAACATTAACTTGATTGGGAGGTACGTGCTGATTTACTTGTTTTAGTATCTGGGATATTGCTGGGAAAATGTAAGTGTATAGATGTTATTTAACATGTGGTCACATTTTGTAGTGTTAATTTGTGTCTTGCAAGTATGTTTCTGGACCTATTTTGAGATGAATAAGCCATTCATATGAGATCTTAATGTACTTTTTGTTATGGATTTCCCCTCGGTATTGGTGGGTGATATTGGTTTGGGTATTACTGTTAATATGTATTCGACTTCTAACATTTAGGAATCAAGTAATGAGAATAGATAGGAAATTGGTATTTTTTTGAATTTATAATAGAAAAATCCCCTTACTGCCGCTATTAGGTAGATCAATAACAAGGAATTGATAACAAGATAGAAAAATAATGGAAATACTATACAAACAACACTTAAAGGGACTGAAACCTCCATTCCAAATCAATACCTCTGCTCCCTTTTTCTTAGCTTTCCCCTTTAGATTAATTAACTCACCAATAACAAACTCCCTTATCTTTTTTAATTATTCTATTATAATCCCTAGTTCTACTCATTCAACTTAAACATTAAGTTATAAGAAGATAAATCCAATTCTCTTTTATTCTTGCTCATCATTGTCCTGTCGTGGCTCTTGTGATTCTTCTTTCTAGTGCATACATAGGTAACTGGAGGTCTAACATAACACTTTTGTGTTTTAAGAACTATGTATTTGGATTATAAATATGGTTGTATGTAAAATTTGTAAAGAGTTCTTTGTTATGTTAAGAATTTGTGTAATTATTTCCTAGTTAGGTTGCCTTGTTTAGTGTAACCAAATATTGGATGTTGTAATTGTGGAAATAGTTATGATGCTAGATTGCTAGATGTAAAGGATGTGGATGTATGGGTTTTAAAGGGAAGATGGATTTTTCTATTCTACATGCAGTTTTTAAGGTTGGACGGTTTTGTTTTCACTCATGGAGGATGTAGGTTGTTAATTATTTTATGCTTTCAATGCCATTGGTGGCTTCAATGTTTCTTTTGGAAGCTTTTTGCATTTTAAGTCTTTCTCATAAGGTGATTAAAACTAAGCATGAAAGAAAGGAGAAGAAGTTCTTGATTAGGAGGACAAAATATACTCTAGAATATAAAAGTAACTCATCAGAACATAATTATAACAGCAGAAGCTACCACGAATTGTATTCTTTTGATGTCTTTGGTCAGATCCATCCCTATTTCCCTCCATGACCATATTTTTGTGGGTTTTTTTAGCACATGGTGAGGATAATTCCTTTGTTTTCCTTCTATAGTGAATTCTAGGGTCAACCATCAACTAAATAATAGGTGGTGCACCAATGTATCACCATCATAGTGTTCTTTTATAAAACTATTACCTCTAAATTAGATTGTTGTGATTGTTTTAAAATGATGTGACATACTTGTTTGCTTTTAGCTGAGGCATGATAGTCACTTTTTTTTCTTCATCACATTGAAACTTTTATATTCATGATATAGTTCCTCATCTTTCTTATTTATTAATTGTAAAACTTGAAATATTATGATAACATTTAAATTTCTTGTTTTGCAGGGAAATGGTTACTTTGTTCGGTTTGGTAATTGCTCAGGCAAGATTGTGGTTATAGCTCCCTAAGGCTAATATCATTCCATAGTTGAATTAAATATACTTTGTCAAGTATAAAAAAGTTGTGTAGGAATCTAGATGATTTACTTAGAGCACCAATTAAATTACATAAACTCTGGTGTAATGAAACTTTGATGCGAAGATACCCAATGAAGATATTTAACCATTGGAGAGAATATTGTATTTGGATTGGTGTAATGAAACATATATGTATTTGATTCTAATATATTTTTTGTCACTCTAATCTTAATAATTATGGTTTTGGTCCCTATACTCTTAAAGTTTAGTTTTTAGTGCCATAGGTTTATTTATTTTAAACAATTATACACTACTAAATTAGAATTATACAGGTTTAAAACATGGTCTAATCTACCTTCAGGCCTATATGTAAAAAAAATAAATAATTATTTAAAAAAAATAAAACATAAAAAAACATCCTTTCTAAAAAAAAATTATCTTCGAATCTTCAATTTTTTACATTTTTAAAGCAAAAAGACATTCTAAGACGGTGGTCGTCAAAACCGATGTAGAAACCTACTTTTTAAGATGGCTTAAAAACCTATTTCAGGTGACAAATTCAAAATATTCAAAATTATCTCAAAAAATGTCAAAAAATCAACTTAATTTTTTTTTTTTTTTAGCCGTGATAGATGAAAAAGTCTCAACAAAGTTTATCCCAACTTGCTCGTTGTAGCCAAGGCTATAGTAATTGGACCTTGTGTTTGTTTAAGCTTCCATTCAATTGTATTTTGTATTGTAGGTCCATATCTTCAACCAGTTTTTTTGCTTATTAGGTAGAAGGGGAAACAATGGTCCATTTATTAATTGTTGGCCTCAAGCGCTGCAATTTCTTCACTAATTACTTAACTCCATTTCGGGAACCTCACAACTAAGGTGAAAGTATATATACCAAGGTTCCAACAAAATAATAAAACATAATTAAATTAAAAGAACTATTAATTGTTTATGATTTTTGGATTTTAGTGAAAAGCTAGAAAATAGATGATGGAAATGGTTAAAGGTTCGAATCCCTCTCTATATAATTTCACCCAATCCAATAAAATCATGAATATTTTGCACGGTATTGCTTCCAGCATTCATGCTGAACTCTTGGCCATTTTGCTTGACTTAGGACCAGGGAGCAGGGACACAAGAAATTGACGTTCTACACAGATTATTTAGGTAGCTATTTAAAAAATCAATAATACTTAACCTACAAAAACGTCTATCATTTGATGAGAATGTAAAAATCATTTTTACTTAGGCATATGTAACATGCAAGGAAGAGAGAGAGAGAGAGATTGGCGTCAAAATTTGTTAGAGAGAATGGACACCGTGTCAAGTGATGCGGAAATTAAGGGAAAACCTATTATCTTTTCACTACTGTTGCAGCGTATTTAAATAAAATCCTTAAATATACTTAAATTTGTTAATGAACTGATGTTTATAGCCTGTTGGAGGGATTAATAATTTATATGTTATCCAAAGTTGCAAAACAGATAGGTGGTACGTATTGACGAAGATAACAGTACTGTCTCATCAGAAACAAGAAACAATGTTGCATGCATGCACACACAGAGTTGTTAATCAACGCGTGTGGTTAATAATAGTAATAATAAGGACCTATTGTTCTCTAGATCTCACCCACTGTCTCTCTCACACGACAATTTACATCTTGTGATTGTTAACAATGCCGTCCATGACGGCGAGGCAATTGCCGCTCAACTGGAACAGCTTGGTGTTATCTTCAGGGAAGGGCATGTCGACCCCGGGAGACTCTTTGAAAGCATCCTCGCATGCTTCTTTGTACGAAAGGACAGAGCTGAACCTGTACCAAGCATCCACCACGTTCTGGTTCCCCACCAACTCCACAGTCTCCTTTATGTTATCTAGAATGTTATCGTACTGCGACTGGCAGATGCCCAACGCGTCCATGGCGTTCTTCGTCGTGGTCGGGTCGTCTAGCATCTTCTTGATGTTGCCGGCGATCTCCTCCGCCTTCTCCAGGGTCGCGTTGATCTCGGTCTCTAGCGCCTGGATCGGGTCGAATGTGCCGGTTAGGTATGGTGCAATGGTTTCGGCGCAGAGGGTGGGGTTCTCGGTGCCGGTGCAGAATTTCAGAATCATGGGGCTTGATTCCTTGGCAAGAAGATTGTCGAAGAGGCTGATGCCGGAGGCTATAGGCTCCGCGGTGGGGGCTTCGCTGGGAGCGAGTTCCAAGACGCGAGTTGAGGGGACGGCAGTGATGGACAGGAGGAGGCAAGAGAGGGTTCCGATGAGGACAAGGGTGGTTTTGTTGAATCTCAAGTGATCCATTGTCTCTTCTCTTTAGAAGCGCGCGTTCTAAGAGTAGAGACAATGGACAAACTCGGACTGCGTTTGTGTTCCAAGTATGGGATGGGGTTTTATAATTTTATTCTTGGGATTTTGCGCGCAAATTTTGGCATGGTAGCCGTTGTTTCTATTCCGCTTGAAAGATGTTGATTGAATGTCACCCACACGTTCTTGCATAATATAGAAAGGGACAAGTTGACCTGGTAAAAATTAGTGAATTGGGTTCTAGACCACATGCTTCATGTTTCCTTCCATGCCCGAATAGAATGCCAACTAAAAAAGAAAGGAACCAAAATGAAGGATTTGAAATATCTTAATTTGCCTATGGTCTATAGCTTCACTATTTTTAATTATGTTCTTATAGTTTAAAACTTTTAAATTAAAATTTACAATTCAATCTTTAATGATTAACACCCTCAAAATTTCATTAAATACTACTAATATGACATTTCTGACATGGAAAGTGGAAAGCCCTTATTTTTTTCCCCCGACTCTCTATCTTATAGTTAAATACTTCCAGAACTACAAAGACCTACGTATTAATATAACCAAAACAAAACTGCTGCAAGCCAAATTTATAATGGCGAAGATATACATCTAGTTATGGATGAATGAAGAAACCGACCCATGATGTGTCCCTTGTTTTATACTCGGTGGAAAGTAAACAAACAACAGACACAAATCGCAGCTAACGCAGAAAGGCAACCCCAATGATGCCATCACTCAAAATCCGCGGATCCTCCCAAGCTTTCATGGGATCAATATTATGCACTTCTTTTTAAGCCAAAAAAATCAACAGGGGCGTTGGCTTTTCGCGGAATCATAGTGAAACCCGACTTGCCATTGGCTGTTAACAATACTGTCCGTCCTTGAATATGATGATGATAGTGAAGCTATGCAGATATATATTAAATTAAAAAGGCTTTTGAAGCCAATCTGGAAAAACAAACTAGAATACATATATATACAAAATTTCATCCACACGTGGAAACACTGTCTCCTAGGGGGGGAAAGGATGGTGGTTTACCGAGGAGGATGGCAAAAGCGATCACAGAAGAATACCCACTGTAACCAAGAAAACACCTTCAGTTATGGTTCCACCTTCAGCTATGTGAAGGAAAATTTCTCTAAATTATGGTGGGAAAAACCTTTGGGTGCATACTTTCCAAGTACTTTCATCGTCCTTCATGAAGATCTTCAGAGAAAACAGCCGTTCTCGAAATGTTGTGATAGTCAAAGGTACTTAGACCAGAGTAAGGACCTGAAGAAAACATTGAAGATGTCCCATCAGAATCGTAAGTGGTAGAGGACTGTCTCAGGTTGGGCCGTGTATTGGATGACGCTAACACAGGATCATGAGATTCTGTGACCCGCTGCACCATTTTAAGTGATTGTACCACTTCACCCATTGCAGGTCGTTGGCTTGCTTCAGGAGCAACACAGGCTGCAGCAATAGTGCAAACACGTACAAAATCTTCCTTTGGGTACCTTCCCCCAAGCCTTGGATCAGCAAGTTCTTCCAAGCTGTCCTTATCTCTAAGAATTGGCCTTGCCTGAAAAGAATAACCCCGTAAATTATTGTATATCCCATGTAAAACTCCAAATGGAAATTTTGAACTTAATGAGAATGTGTAAGTGTCTAGGTATGAATCTAACCCAAGTAACAAGGTTTTCTTGTCCAGATGGCTGTGACATATCCACTGGTTTCCTTCCGATCAACAGTTCCAGCAAGACAACGCCGTAGCTATAAACATCGCTTTTAACTAGCAGGTGTCCAGTCATAGCATATTCAGGCGCTACATACCTATATAACAGTTTCATTTCATCTTAAATTTAAATTAAATGAAAATAACAAGTATAAGAAAGAAAAGAATGAAACTAACCCAAATGTGCCCATGACTCTAGTAGATAGATAATTAGCTCTGCCTTCAGGTGCCTGTTTAGCTAGACCAAAATCTGCAACTTTAGCATGAAAGTTGTTTTCAAGCAATATGTTAGATGCCTTGAAATCTCTGTGTATTACACAGGGCTGTGAATCTTCATGCATGTATGCAAGTCCTCTTGCAGCATCAAGGGCGATCTTCATTCTAGTGTCCCAATCCAAAGGGCAATTTATTCCCAGCGGACCTAGGACAAATCAAGGCCAATTTTAATTAAGCACAGTAAAATACTTTCTTAAACGTTATTGTAAATTTGGAAGAAGCAAAACATGTCATTTCAAGATTACAGAGCTGATGCCATGATTTGAGAAATTATATTACCATGAAGCCAGGCCTCCAAGCTTCCATTTGGGACAAGCTCGTAGCAAAGTAGATTTTGTGATGAGTCACGGTTGCTATAGTATCCCACTAGTTTTACAAGGTTACGATGATGCAACCGGCTAAGCATCTCAACCTCAACTAAAAATTCTTTATCACCTTGTTGCCCTCCACTAGTAAGTCTCTTAATTGCAACAGCAGTTCCATCATTTAAGACACCTTTATAAACTCTACCAAAACCTCCTTCTCCAAGTACACTTGCTGGTTCAAAATTATTTGTTGCTTCTTTAAGTTCTTCATAAGCAATAAAGCGGGTACTGGTTGGGTGGGGAAGAGACCCAACAGCAGAAACTGCACTTTCAATCCTTGGCTTTTCTGTAGAAAGGAGAGCAAACCTTAGTAGCAGGCCTAGAAGACAATATACCAAAGCAACAGTCAACAGATAAGAGCAATCATCCTTTTAATATGGGTTCATCAATGGACAGCATCTCATTTCTCCATAAATATTAAATGTACATTTTGAGTCACATGTATTTCTACCTTTCAATAGCTGAAAAAGTCAAGTTAGGTTGAAATCCTGAAAAGTTTCTCAATAAGTTAAAAAGGGCCTTTGCTATTTTCCTCCAAACAGATTTATAACTACTTGAAAACTGGCAGCCATTATTTTACAACAATAGCATAACTACTCTTGATTCAGTTGATAAAATTGTATACAGTATCAAGTTTCACAATCAATGATCACAATTCACAATATATTAGTAGACATCCATATTGAATTCCAGTAAATATTTTTTCGAGCATTTTATAATCCACTCCGAAAATGCTCATCCTAAACAATTGCAATTAATTTAGTCAGAGAACTTCTCTCCTTGTTTCTGTGTCATGAGAAAAATTTCGTTTAAGGGAACCCAAGTTGACCTCCTTTAATGGCTACACTCATTGCCTTTACAATATCTAAATATAAAAAGGTGACCAAACATAATACACAGCAGCTTTCACCTTTACTAGGTGGTTATAGAGAATGCAAAAAAGAAAAATAAAAGGTAATATGGAGTTTGAAATAGAAATATTTACCAGTTTCTGTGGGAGGTGTTTTTGTTTTTGGCCTCATTGTGCATAAGCAAAGTATAAGTACACATACAATGGAAATGAAGAGTATGCCAGTGACAATTCCAAGAATAAGAAGCAAGTTTGAACGCCTTCCCCTGTCTGAAGTACTCGACAATGTAGCTGTAGGTGCTCGTCTCTGGGGAGCTTTCATAGGTGATGTAGAAATTGTAGGAGCTGCATTAGAATTCAAAGACGTTATTATATATAAATGCATAGATATTCATTGTTAACACCACCATCAAGCCCCATGAAGATTGAAGAGGCAGTTGTTAGTAATTCCTCTTCCACCGGACCGAATGCAGTAACCATAAAAAAATATCTGATACTATGTTACATTACAACTAACAAGTTCAAGAAAACTAGATGTAGTTATGTACATCTTCTAAAGCCTTGAGAGACCAAAGAAACTAGGAGTATTGGACAATGTTGCTATAAAATGGGATATCACATTAAATGTTCAGCAAAAATGTGGCAACAAGCCAACAAGACTAACATACAGGCAATAAAGCGTTTGTAATTGTATAACCTATAGAAAAGGTTTACTGTAATTGTGTGTTGTATCTCACATGTATACTCTTATTTATAATTGAATAACAGTACAATTTAGGGAAACATAATCAAGACTATTAATGACAATAATCCCTAATTATCAGCTAATGATAATTCCCTAATTATAGTAATCAAATCATATCTTCAACACTCCCCCTCAAGCTGGAGCATGTATGTTATATGAACC
Source organism: Glycine max (assembly GCF_000004515.6). Lineage (NCBI taxonomy): Eukaryota > Viridiplantae > Streptophyta > Magnoliopsida > Fabales > Fabaceae > Glycine > Glycine max. Next base: position 1,069,832 of record NC_016089.4, on the reverse strand, counting down.
AAACTTGTTACACATGTTGTCAACATGAGAACCTTTGAGGGATTCAGTAAGCATGTCTACAAGTTGGTCGCCTGAGCTGACAAAGTCAGTGATGATTTCTCCTAAGAGCACCTTCTCTCTCACAAAGTGACAGTCAATTTCTATGTGTTTAGTCCGCTCATGGAAGACCAGATTTGATGAAATGTGGAGAGCAGTTTGATTGTCGCATAGCAGTCTAGTATCCTGAGTGTCTCCAAATTTTAGTTGTTGGAGAAGTTGCCTAAGCCATGTAATCTCAGATGCAGTTGCTGCCATAGCACGGTACTCAACTTCAGCACTGGATCTAGCAACTGTATTCGGCTTTTTGCTCCTCCAAGTCAAGTTCCCTCCAATGGGAACACAATATCCAGAAGTGGACCTCCTATCTGATGGTGATCTTGCCCGATCAGCATCAGAGTAGCAAACAATTTTGGCATTGCCTTTATCTCCATATATTAATCCGCGACCCGGTGCATTTTTGAGGTATCGAAGGATAAGTATCACAACATTCCAATGACTATCACATGGTTCCTTCATGAATTGGCTAACCACACTGACTGCAAATGTGATATTTGGTGTAGTGACAGTGGGATAATTAAGCCTGCCTACTAGACGATGATATCTTCCAGGGTCTTTCAATGGCTCCCCCTAACTCGGAAGAAGCTTCATATGAGGATCCATGGGAGTATCGCTCGGGCAACAATCAATCATACCAGTCTCGATCAAAATGTCTAAGGCATACTTCCGCTAGGAAATGACAATGGCAGATGAGGATTGGGCAAGTTCGATGCTAAGGAAGTACCTGAGGGGGCCCAAGTCCTTAGTCTGAAACTGACTATGAAGGTGAGACTTGAGGCCAAGGATCCCCATAGAGTCATTGCCAGAGATGACGATGTCATCAACATATACAACAAGATAGAGGCACAATCCAGACTTAGAATGAAGGGCAAATGCTGAGTGATCAGCTTCACAGCGAGTCACACCAAACTCAAGCAAAGCGGAGTTAAACGACCAACCTAAGCACGAGGAGATTGCTTCAAGCCATAGAGTGAGCGGCGAAGCTTACAGATAAGGTAGGAGTCATCGGAGACTGTAAAACTAGGTGGCTGATCCATGTACATCTCTTCTTGCAACTGACCATGCAAGAAGGCATTTTTGATGTCCAACTAGTGAAGAGGCCAATGTCGGATTGTGGCCATAGCAAGAAAAATTCAAACAGAGGTCATTTTGGTCACAAGTGAAAAAGTGTCACCATAATCAAGACCAAAAATCTGAGTATATCCCTTAGCCACCAAGCGAGCTTTGTAGCGATCAATAGTGTCATCTGGTGCGATCTTCACCGATAGACCCAACAACACCCAACAGTGGATTTGTTGGGAGGCAAGGGAGCAAGCTCCCACGTGTTGCTGGCATCCAACGCAGCCATTTTTGCCATCATCGCCTGTTACCAATTGTGGTCAGCCATGACTTCACCTGTAGACTTTGGAATAGACACAAAATGCAAAGAAGAGATAGAAGAATAATAAGAGGGTGATAAAAGGTCACATTTAAGATTAAAAGCATATAAAGGATTGGGATTACGAGTGGACCGAACACCAATGGAAAATTCAGGTGCAGGCGACGATGGTGGACAGATGTTTGGAGCAGAAGATGATGTTGGAGGATCAGTAGGTGGCACTACTGGTAGTGCCTGTGTTCGTCAATGGTATGTGAGTAGTGGAGGTGGACTTGGAGCAGGAGCAATGAGTGGTGTTGGAACAACAGGTGGAACCTGCAGAGGGGCATATTCAACAGTGGAAGGAGAAAAGTACTCTCAAAGAATGTCACATCAGCAGAGACTAGATACCGTTGAAGTTGAGGAGAGAAATGGCGGCTCGGTGGTGGCACAGCAGAGCTCGCAGTGGTCGCGGTTACTGTTCATGAGACAAAAAAGGGGGGCTGCGGCTGAAGGAAAGAAAAAAAAGAGAAAAGAAAGAGAAAGGGATCGAAAAACCTAGAAATCTAAACATAATCAAGACTATTAATGACAATAATCCCTAATTATCAGCTAATGAGAATATTCCCTAATTATAGTAATCAAATCATGTCTTCAACATAACCATATATGCAAACTCTTGAATTTGGGTTCAACTTAATCCAACTTAAAAAACTAGTTCATAAAATAAGGATTGTCCAAGCCTTTATAAGCTCTACTTTAGTCATATCTATAGTTGATGTGGGATCTCAACACACCCTCTTCATGCCTAGGATTGGACTATTTGAAATGTGGATATTTTAAGACTTTTTTTTTTATATTGCACTAGGAAAGTTGCAGGACCAGGTAGATTGCACTGGGAAAGCCGCAGAGTTAGGTAGATTTTTGGATTTATGATAAGCTCTAATACCATCTTAAATTTGGGCTGGGTCTAACTCAACCTAAAAAACTAGCTTATGAGGTGAAGAATGTCCAAATCTTATAAGCTCTACTTTGGCCATATTTACAATCAATACACAAACACAGATAGCTAAACAGTACAATGTCGCATATTAGCAATATACAAACAACTATCCAAATTTGCACTGCACAATTGACAATGTAGCTGAACACTTTCCTAGGCATCAAAGTTATATGATTTTCGTTTGTAGGTTCAATACAAAATGAATCAAGAAACATCAAAACATAACAGCTATCAGAAGGAATGAGCAATCAATAGATTAGTCCCTTTAGCATCAGCATATCGCTCTCTTCCTTTTCTCACCAGTCACCACTAGGCAGCAACAATGGAAAAACGAAAAACAAATGGACATGAAATCTATATACATTAAAACAATAGCATGGAAGTAGTTAAAACAGTAAGATTTTAGATTTACATACATTACAAAGGTTTCAGTACCTTGTGCAAATAAACATTAGATGTGTGTTTTTTTGCACAATAATCATTTCACAGTCACTGTTAGTTTCAATTATTAAGAACACCAAAGCATCACGATTTGTAATGTCATATTTCAGAATTTTAAAGTTCTGAACTTACCTGGAGAATGAGGTGGAGGTTTAAACCAGGTTATATTGATTACTTTGTAGTCGCCCACAAATCTGCGGTCTAGTTGAACCTTATGCAGTAAAAGCAATGAGTTTATTTTAGCTGCTTCCTCGGCCGAGAAACTGATCCCTTTATGTGGAGTGATATCCATTGATATATTCAACGTCGATAAGCTGAGTAGATAAAATTTAATAATTTCAATTTGGGTAGTCTGCAGCTCAAGTTGGGTGGCCAAACCATTGAGAAAAGCATTCTGGTCGGGGTTTTCAGAGACATTCAAAAGAAGTAGGTCTAGCTTTATGGGATAAGCACAGTGGCAAACCTCACTGCCACGTTTCCACACCATGTCTTGTTTGCAACAATCTGGCACAACAAAGAGAGATAATGTTTTACTTTGAAACTAATTCAGCAATTAAAATTTAAAAAAAGCACATTCCAAGTCAAGTAACACACAGTAGCATTAGAAATGAGCAAACTCCCATTTTAGGAGTCACTCGCATAGTAGTTCCTCAAATTAGAAAAATATCAAACAAATCCCTGAAACTGACATTAGTCCCTGAAATGTATAATTTATTATCATTATAGTCCCTAAATTTTATAACTTATGAGATGAACGTCCGTTTGGGTTGTCTGAACGGAAATCCAAATACACCCTTAGTAGTTAGCATCACTATAGTTCTTAACAAAGCTAACGGCATAGACTAATGTGACTGATGAATTTTAATTTCAGGATTTTTTTCAGAAGATGTGTAACACGAGGACATCCTTCCCAAGAGTTTACCTATCCTAATACTATTATTGTCTAAGCACGCTTGTTCTGATGGGATCCGATGCATAGGTGCTTTAGTGATGGTATGATTACACCTATATAATGAATTCATTTAACATTTTTTCTAATTTCATAGACTACTATAACAAATCAGGGACTAAAATGGGGTTTCCTTCATTAGAAATGTAATTTTTTTTCTCTTCTTACCGGAAACATAAGGGGACAATGGTGGCTGAGCGAGAGCAGAAGGAATAGCATCAGCAATGGGATGCATAGGGGCAATATTCTTAAACCCGGAAACCGGGGGCTGTAATTCTCCTCTCCCTTTGGTGAAATTGGCGCGTGACGGAATCGGTGCAGGCAAATGCTTTAACCCATGAGCATTCGTCGGCAGTGGCAGATCATCAACAGCAACAACAGGTGCTGCAGCTGGAGACAAAGAAGGTGCTTCCAGCTGCAGTGCTCTGCCACACGCACCATAATCAACCACAAACCACACCATGCAAGATAGCAACACAAGCAACCATTTCAACGCACCTGCATTATTTGCAAAAATGTCAAACAAACCCAACCTAACCAAAAAAAAACTTAAGATTGGTCCACACACGAAAACCTATCATTACCGGTTAAAGCGGTGGAAACGACGAGCAGCAACATCAGCGACGCCGGGAAGGGTCCAGATCAGATCTACAGGGGTGGGATAAAATGAACGGCGGGGAGTGAGTTGAGGGAGTGACTTGGACTCGGAGTGGAGGAAGTGGGCATAACTGAGTTGAATCGAAGGTGTTACTGTTAGCGGTTACTTAGTAGTTACTTGCATAAGCTATAAGAAGCCTCATCACGTTTCTTCTCTATTTTTTCCACGCCTCGTCACCACACCGGGATTATTTTTTTTTTTCAACGCAGAAATATTACTTTAAAACGTTTCAAGAATATTAGTAGTAGTTGATAAATTTCTTTTCTGCACTTTACAAAAAATAAAAATATTAGACTAGTTTGCAACTATTTGTTATATTTTGTTAGTAGTTAAAAACAATATTTTTTTTGTTTTGCCGTCATTTTAAAAGTTTTTTTCCAAAGAAATTTGATAAAAGAAAACTTTAGAACACTGTTTTAATGAATTAAAAACAATTGTTTTTTTATGAAAAAATAATTGCTAAATTAAACGAAATATTTAATATGTTAAAGTTCAAAAATATTAATGTAATACTAATACTCCCTGAGTAACATTTTCAAAGTAGTAGTATTTGTTTACTAAATTTTTAAATAGCTCACGATATTTTTAAACAGGAGTATACTTTTTATACAAGCATTAATTAGTAATTATGAAACAAAGTAAAGTAGTAATTATGAAAAAATATTTATTGTTTTGGAAAATAAATATAATTACATTATTACTTTTTAAAATAAAAAATATTTATTATGGTGTATTAAAAAATATTACTAATGTCTTTATAACATTTATTAGTATGGTTTTATTTTTAATTTAAGAGTTTTTTCTTGAAATTGTGGGATAATTTGAAGTATTAAACTAATCCTTGGACATGTCTAATCTTTTGATCACACACAACAAGATAATGTAGATTTTAGGTCACATAATGCTCAAGTCAATATGAATAAAGTGTTTAAGTTAGAAGAAAAACATAATTAGAATACGATTAAAATTATAGTTAATTTTTTAGTTATTTTGTTAGTAATAGAACCAAAAGATATATTTTATTTTTTAACCATTTGATTTATTAGGAAAATAGATTTTTCTTAATTTAGAGTTCGATTAAAGGGTAAGTAAAGTTTGATAAAAAATAATTTTTGTCAAATATTAAAATCAAATATTATTTAAATGTTCAATCACATAATTAAAAAAAAAAGATATCTTTTGTATCTTGTAATGTATACTTTCTTAATTTTGAATTATTTTTAATGACATAACATCACAAATATCAAATATCTATTTTAATCTAAAAGATTAGTGCAAGGAGTATTTTTACAATATTTATTAAGAATTCTAAAATAAAAATTAAATAGAAATATTAATAATATATATTTTTTTAAAATATTTTATTTTCAAATTATTTAACTTGTAGGAATTAGAAAATATAACGATATTCACTTGAATATATTTTAGTCTTAAAAACATTGTCATTATTTATTTATTTTGCTTAAAACAAGTTTGTAGTAAAAAAAATATCTTATCAAACGATCACAGATCATCCATTAGTTCTTTATTTTTTATTTAGACCATTAGAATTAATTTTATTCGAGCCGAATAAAATATAATGATTGTAAGTGGCAATTTTTTTTATTTAAATATTTAACAAAAATATATGTTTCAGAATACAATAACTTTATTAGTTCTTCATTTTATATCACCATTCAATATTCATCATACATTATGTAGCATCCTACGTGAAGATCATCATCATTCACGTATCTTTTTCGGTTGATGACGTGACGTGACTTCGATTATCCTATGTGGCAAGAATCTAAATAAACTTCTCATGCAGAAGTTTGGACCCCATGTACTCACGCACTCATAGCAACACATGTGGGAGCTGTCGCTAATGCAAAAGGAGTTTTTCATGGACTTGGTCTAATTGTTAATATTGTAAACAAATGGAATGCTCAAATACTCCTTTTTCAGCTCAAATAACAGTTCTTTTTTTTCCCCTAAATATCACTTTTAGTCTACTATATATCACAATTATTTCACTTTCATATATTAAATTTTAAACATTTCATTTTTATTTTTTTATGTTTTTAAAATATATCATTTTGATATTTTTTTAATATTACATTAAAAAATATTAGTGTTCTTTTAATTTTTAAAAAATAATAAAAAATAATACATTTTTAAAATATAAAATATCAAAATAAAATTTAATGTAGCAAAATAAATAATTATGAAACATAATAGACTAAAAGTGACATTAGGCCTTTTAAAATAATTAATTTTATATAGTTATGACCAAAAATCGTCACTATTTTTATTTTATTTTAAAAAAATAAACAACTAAAAAAATTATCATCTCTTTCAACTTCTTTTAGATCTGAAAAGATAAAAAATACAATACTACACAAATTAAACAGCATCAATACATAATCTTATTAGAACCATGGAAAATTCTTATACACTGAAAAACTTCCATACAACTTTTTCTTTATTATGAAATGATTAAATTGAATGAAAAAAATACTAATAATAACATGAGAGTGAAGATGGTTGATGTTCATATTCATCTTTTTTTCATTTACTTAATAATTTTTATTTTTTAAAATAAAAAAGATAGTTGCAACTTTTAGCTACCATTATGTTAAAACACGTACAAACACTAAGTTTCTAACGAAATAGTGATAAAAGAATCAAACGATACATTTCAAAAATATAAAAGGATCATAATCAAACTTTTAAAACATAATATATCAAAGCAAAACATTTGTAAAATATAATGGACCAAAAGTAATATTAAGCCATTTTAAAATTTAAAAGTTAACAAAACACTAGGGTTTTTGATGAAAAATTAAAAAAAATCAAAATAATACATTTTGAAAACATAAAGGACCAAAATGAAATTTTTAAAATTTAATGTATCAAAATAAAATAACGGAAAAACATAATAAATCAAAAGTAACATTAAACTTTTCATTTTCAATTCGAAAAGTGAATGTTTTAGGATTCAAAATTGAGGACTCAACATCGCGATCCTTGAAAAAATTGATGACATAGATTGTGAGGTAGATTAGGCCAAGAGAGGCAACAATGGTGGGATAAAGTTCGGGTAATCATACTACTTGAGGAGGATTTTGGAGAAATTTGGAAATATAAAAAAAAAAAGGTTATGTTTGACATAGGTTGAGGTTCCTCCTCCTTGTTTTGATAAACAGTTCTGATTAATTTATCTTCAACCATAAAATGAAAAAATATTTTATATTTAACATAATCTTAAAATATCTGAACTAAGATGATTAAATATCAATGTATACAAGTAAAAAATAGGTAAAATTAATTTTTTGTCCTTTAATTTATTATTTTGAATTGATTTAATCTTTTATTTATTTTTATTCAATTTAATTTTCTAATTTTTAGAAGAGATTCAATGTTATTCTCGTCATCCATTGCATCGCAATTATTAACGGTAGAATCTACTTAATAAAAGATGTGTCATTTTTTTAGGTGAACATATGAACACAGACTTGACCTCGTTAGATGAGAACAAATGATGAACACTTTTTAATAATTAAAGGATTAAATTGAACCCGAAAAAAATTAATGGATCAAATTAAACCAAAATAATAAATTAGGGTACCAAAACACTAATTTAATCTAAAAAATATTAACAAATAATAATCTAATTAGAAAAGGATGAATTGTATTAATAATAAATTCATCTGAGCTCGGTCAAAGATGAGTTATCGCTATGGAGTTCCATCTTCAAGTACAGGTTGGGACCAAAATTTTCAAGAGGCTTTGCAAACTTGAAAGTCTACAAAAATACTGTTAAAACCCCAAGCCCAAGAAAAATATATTCATGTCTTTGGGCACGCAGTTATATCAATATTTCTGGCAACCGTTCGTCGTTGGGAAGCATTTGGACATGCTTCCAAGCAAGGCTCCTTCACGATCGTATCATCCAGTGGCGGAAGAACTCCAAATTTGAACTGCAATTTTAAAAGATAAGAAAGTAATGACTAATGACAAGGAGGTAATCATACAAAGGTGGTCTCCAAAAAAGATTACTTAATATTACCTGACAGCTGTAATCGCCAAAGTTCGGCTCCATAAGTAGTGGAACCCCCATATGATCCTTAAAGAAGCTCTAGATAGAAAATAGAGTCAGATCACATGCAATCACCCAGTGAATGCAAAAACTTCACTTCGAAGCATGCACAACATGCTTAGCTCTCATTGCAACATGAGAAAAAAGAGCAAGTATTTTGAAGAATCACTAACCTGTGTCGGAAATTTACAGGTGTTGGTGCAAATACCAACACACTTGCTTTCCTCCAGATACTTGCATCTTTCCACATACACCTACAAGATTTTATAAAACCACTTTGAAAATTACAGGATCATTTGGTATGAGTTTTATAACTCTAAAAAAAATGATCAAACACATGGAAAAGTACAAGTGATCACCCCACTACTGCATGAGATTCCATCTGGTAGGTCTACAGAATTGAGTTTGCAGGGGCCCATGAGCCATTGACAAGTCAGTACAGTAACCCTTGCTTCAAAGTCAAAACCAAAACATTTTAGGATATCTAAACAAGTTTATTAGCCTGTTACGTTCAGGGGAACATCAGGCATGAACAAAGATTTGGTATTCATCTAGAAGAATAGAAAAATGAAATGCATCTGATCAGACTCACCAACCATCATAGCTGCAATTTTGCCTCCTCCTATGGGAACTATGAGCATTTTATAGAGCTCCAAAAGATATGGAGGGAATAGAGATCTCAATATTCGTACCTGACACAAGTCACAACAGCTAGTGAACTTACTTTCGGACAACATGACCATTCAAAATTGATGAAAAACCTTATAGAGTCAATATGACCTCAATTTCTGATCCTTATAAAGATAAAACTAGCTCAAACAAAATCACATACAAAACAAGTTTTCATTTTTACCTAATAAGCTTTTTTACGTTTTATTTGAGCCAAAAAGTTTTACTGTCTACTTTATTTGAAATGATTTTATCAATCAATATATGTTAGAGCAACTCCAACAGTGCAATCATAATGGAATTGCTTAACTCACTTTTGATAGATCCTACAATCCCACATGAAATTTAAGAAATTCAACAAGTTTCCTCCTCCTCAATGATACAATTCATAAAAACTTAAAATGGGTTCTGTAATTATCTCGATTCTTAAAAACTCTGTTAAGAACGTTGCTTAAATAAGCAACAAACAATTCTTAATTTCTTATATAAGAATTGCCACGTCGATTGCTTGAATGGTAAAAGTAAAACTGCATAAGAATTGATTCTTAAGTTTAAGAACTCCATAAACAGCTCCTACTGAAGATGCTTAAACTAATTAACTAGGTTTTTTCATGTTATACATTTTCTTATCTTAAAGGAGTTTTATACAGATATAATACTAGTTTTAAGGTTCACAATTTGGGGAAAATGCTATTGCATATAAGAAAGATTTTGAAAAGGGGTAATTGAGTAACGAGTTAATGAAAGCTTAAGAGAGAGAGAGAGAGAGAAACAAATGGAAATACCGCTGCTTCCACGGTAGCAGTATTGGTAGTGCCCTTCATCATTAGACGATTGGCAACTTCAATTAGTCCATCATATCCAGGTTTCTCCGAGTCCCAACCCACCTCCTGTTATACTAATCACATTTCACACTCAGCTACTACAATAACCATCATGTATTATAACAAGAAGAGTCTAAAAGGTTTTCTACTTTTCTTTACCTGTACCAATTTGTTGCGGAACAAATTAAGAAACAAGTCATCAAACACACCGGGCTTGTATTCAGATTTCGGAGCAGCAATTCCCACTTGTTCCACCTGATTCAATTCGGGATATCGGGAAAAATCGTGCATTGCCCGAAGCGAATTTTGTAGCATGAATATGAAAAACAAAAGTGGAAGATACGCACCGTTTTGGGTCCCGATGACGGAGAAGAAGAGAAGGAAACGCGAAACCGGTGGTTCCTAACACTAGAACATACCACTGGCACTGGGGCACCACTACCACCAACAACGCCTAGCGCCTTCATTTCTCTCCAACCGTAACGAGAGAAACTACCCATTCACTATTCAGTTAAAAACACACACACACACACAAAAAGGTTACCGGTTAATTCAGGTGAAACTCAAAACGACGCCACGTTGTGCGTTTTGGTAAACCCTAACAAAACCCCTCCAAGAAGAGACAAAGAGCACCCGTGCCGGCTGTGTCACAATCTCATATCAACAGAGATGAATTACTCCCGTCTGACTTCCGGCGGAGGATGGCTTCTCCGGCGACTGTGCACTGCGGCTGAGACTCCCGCGAAAAAGCCAAACCTATATCGAATGTTATCGGCGCTGGACATCACCGGAGGTACCGTGTCGCAAACGTTGGACCAATATATAATGGAAGGCGAAGTCATCAAAAAACAAGAACTCGAACGATGCGTGGAGCAGCTCCGAAAGTATCGCCGATTCCAGCGCGCACTCGAGGTATCAAATATCAATTTCACTTTTTTGTAAACTTTCACATTTTTTTTTAATAAAAAATGTTGAAATCTATCATTAATCATTTATAATGAATGCAGATAATAGAATGGATGCAGATGAGGAAAGTTAATTTTTCCTGGAATAACTATGCAGTGCAGTTAGATCTTGTGTCCAAAACCAAAGGGGTGGTTGCAGCTGAGAATTTCTTCAGCGGTCTTCCTCCTGCAGCCAAGAACATGTATACCTACGGTGCTCTTCTGAACTGTTACTGTAAGGAACTAATGAAAGACAAGGCATTGAGTCATTTTGACAGAATGAATGAACTGGGTTATGTCACTAATCTGGCTTTCAACAATGTCATGACTCTGTTTATGAAACTGGGTGAACCCGAGAAAGTGGCTCAGCTGGTGGAGCTTATGAAGCAGAGGCGCATTCCCATGTCTGCATTCACATATTATATCTGGATGAACAGCTGCGCCTCTTTGAACGATCTTGATGGGGTGGAGAGAATCTACGAGGAGATGAAAACTGAAGATGAAGACCAAATTGGTTGGCAGACTTACAGCAACCTTGCTTCTATTTATGTTAAGTTTAAGGACTTTGAGAAAGCTGAGATGATGCTTAAGATGCTGGAAAAACAAGTGAAGCCGAAACAGCGTGATGCTTACCATTGCTTGCTTGGCCTTTATGCAGGGACCGGTAATCTTGGGGAGGTTCATAGAGTGTGGAATTCCCTCAAGTCTGTCTCCCCTGTCACCAACTTCAGCTATCTTGTTATGCTTAGTACCCTCCGAAGGCTTAATGATATAGAGGGGTTAACAAAATGCTTTAAGGAGTGGGAGGCTAGTTGTGTTAGCTATGATGTGAGGTTGGTTAGTGTCTGTGTTAGTGCTCACTTGAATCAGAACAAGCTGGAAGAAGCTGAATCGGTATTTGAGGAGGCTAGCAGGAGGAGCAAAGGGCCTTTCTTTAGGGTTCGGGAAGAGTTCATGAAGTTTTTCTTGAAGAAGCATCAGTTGGATGCTGCTGTGAGGTACTTGGAGGCAGCGCTTTCAGAAGTCAAGGGTGGTAAATGGCGTCCTTCACCACAAGTTCTTGGGGCTTTTCTGAAGTACTATGAAGAAGAGACGGATGTGGATGGTGTTGATGAGTTGTCCAAGATTCTCAAGGCTAACAATTTCGATGATTCCTGGATTAAAAATCACATTACTGCGTCCGAATTGTCTCCTGAAATTGATCCAGGATTCAAGGAAGATTCTCGAGTCTACCATGCACAGGAGAACTAGATATCATGGAAAAACAATTATGTGCAGCATGTAGGTGCAATCTGTTAACTTGGTTTCCCTAAGATAAGAAACAGATTCTGCATAATCGTTTACAATTTAATACTTCACGAAGGAAATGGTTTTATTTTTATTTTCACTAGTTATTATTTCAGTCTAGTTTTTTTAAAAAAAAATAATTTTTATCTAGGAGCACTAGCATCTGTTAGCAAAGCTCTTCCAAATTTTTTAACACGACTCCATTATGATTAACTTAAATATGAAACCCTTGAAGTCTATAGTTGATATACCTGTTAGGTGATTGTCCATGTTACTGGAAACCTCCAGATGATGATCTAGAGATAAGACTAGAGCATTTAATAGTGAGTTCTATATGTTTCTAGATTTGAGGGGATTTTAAATTAAAGTTAGTTGGTGATCATCCAATTAGGGGATATTTTGCTATCGTCGATCCCAAAAGGCATTAGAAAATAGACCTATTTCTGTGATGTCAGTTTAGGACTGCATTCCGACCACTGATCTAAGATGTATGTGTCTCCGTCTAAAATTGAGAGGGTAGAGTCATTCAACCTTGAGCTAAAGGGCAAATTAGGCTTAAAATGTCAATTAAGAACACAAATGACATATATCTCGGCCTAAAAGGTCAATTAAGAAGAACATAAATGACATATATCTTGACCTAAAATCAGGAGGGTTGTGTACCCTCTTACCTTGAGCCAAATAGGCAAATGAGACTTATAAGGTCGAATATAAACATAAATGACATATAGCTAGGCGTTAAACTAGGAGGGTAAATATTCTTTCAACTTCGAGCCAATGAGGTGAATAAAGTTTAAAAGTCAAAATTTATGTTAAAGTTGTTAGGCTAAACCAAAGGACATCACAATGACAACCATTTCAATTAGTGTTTTAAAATTCAAAACAAACCGATCGGACTAGTCTAATTGAGATCCAATGAATAGATTGGTTTGGGTTAGGCATTCAGATCAGACACAATCTAACGTGATCCGATTGGGTTAGGCAAAGGATCATCACCAAGAAGAAAATAAATGAAAAAAGTAGAAAAAAATGTGAAGTGGAAATTGTCGACAACATGATCATAACAGAAATAATTATCCTAACAACCTTGAGTTGAAGTTTTTACCAAGTGTAATTGTTTAAGTATTTTAATACAATATAATATTTTTCTATAAATAAATTGTTAAACAAAAAGTGTTGTTAAATAAAAAGTTTTCTCACTTTTAATTAAATCTAATGACATAAATAAATTAATTATATTTAGTAATATAATTATATTAAAAATAATTATATTAGAAAATTCAGATTTTAAATAATCAGGGTTATTTAAAATTCAGAAAATTCAGATTTTAGAAAACCAATGAAGCTGCCACATCAGTTTTTTAATTTCCCTAAGGGTTTTCCTAATGGGGCGTTTAGGGAAAAAGGTTTTCTATTCTCAGAAATCACAGTGTGTTTTGTGAAAAACAAATAAAAATTATTTGGTTAATCATTGAAAATCTTTAGATAAATTTTCTAACAATTAAATAATTAATAAAGAATAATATGATATTTTTATTCTAGTAGAAAAATTCAGAAAAGTAAATAAAAAATTGATTAAAAAACTTTCCAAAAAACATCATTTTTCTTGAATATTATTTTTTTAAAATATATGAAACATAAAAAAATTAAGTTTTTCTACTTATAATTTCCGGTAAACAAAAAATTTCTCTCCTATTAAACAATCAATGATATTCAAATAACTTTACAAATATATGGTATTTTTGTTTTTTGTCATGGAGTCACTTACGCTAAAGAGTCTATAGTTGATACTGTATGCTTTTAGGTGATATTTTAGGTATTTTTGTTTCTTGTCATCATTTTTTCAGGTGGGATTAGTTGTTAGAGGACTCGTTTATTAACAAAATCTATGTACATGCACTATCCTGTACTCTGCGCAAGTTGTAATTTTTCAGATGACATTGAAACCTACATTCTCCAATGTCACAATTTCTGCAAGGTCTTTACACTAAGCACTTTTTTTTCACAGATAGAGGTAGGCTAATCTGATAGGGAGGCAGAAATTCATCACATTTTAATTTTTTTCTTTCCTTCATAATTTTGAAAGAGACTAACTTATGAGTGCCCATTGAAGTGGCTTGCCACATTTTAAAAGGATCTATAACTATTCGATCACAGGCCCAATATCATAATATTATCCTTGTTCTCATCGTGTTCTTTTGACAGTAACTCTTTTTGTGTTTTTTATTGGTTCAATTAAAACCATTATAATTATGCAAAAAAAACAATGCAAGCATTGCTAATATAACTTTTACAAAAATATAGAAATAAAAGACCGAGCCCGTTAATTAAAAAAAAACAGCACGGCTATACTAGTAGTAATCGATAAGTATTTTTATGTTTATATCGCTATTATTCTTGCTAGTTTCTTCGATAAATTGACATAGTTTTTAACCATTTACAGTGGCAACATTGATACAATTATACACAAGGATTGTTAAATTTAATTATATCACCTATCCCTCGTCAAGGATGTCATTTCAATTTGGCTGCCCCTGTGTGTATTTTGTATCGAACAATTTATCACTTAAATTAGTTGAAGAGAAAATAGACTACAACTCCAGGTAAACTTTGTCTGAAATGTTAGAAATTAAACTCTTACGCTGTTACCTAAAGAAAATTTTACCTAACCGTCACTTTCAGCAAGAGTCAATCTCACAGTTATGTTATGCCTATCAAGATATCTGATTGTGAACCAAAAGGAAGGAGCCATGCTATCAATTTGTCTCAATTTATTTATATTAATACTCAAAATCTTCCTCTCTTTCGCCGGATTGCAACTCAAGTTCCATTTTGAAATGAATGAAAGCAAACGGTACTGCAATTGCAATAACTAAGCCAAAGAGGATGGAACTCCATAATGTTGATAATGAATTAATACTTTTCTGACACTGCTTAAAATAACTAAAGTAATGCTTTAGTTATAATAAAAAAATAGAGCAAAGAGAAAGCACTAAACAGTACAAACCTATCTAGTACAAGCGAAATGAATAGTACAATCCCAAACTCAAGCTCTTGGTTCAATATTTAAAGGTTGTTGTTCTCTATCGGTGTAAAAGAGACACTCTTGGGGCTGAACACCCTATAGCTCACAAAAACAGACACACAAAGTGCTGCTACTGATAGTATAACAGAAAAGGCACTAGCAACATTCCACGAGCTATTTGATGCTGCATCTACTGACTTGCCATTCAAAGATTTACCAACAGATATGTCAATGGGAACCCAATCACAGTAAACAGAGTAGTGCCCAGAACCATGCCAAGGTTGACCATCTACTGGATACCAGAATGCAACAGACATCTTACTGGATCCACCAATGTTAAATTGCACGTCCTGCAAGGTATTATTTTACATCATTTTACTTGCTTGTTATCTTATAAATGATATTCAGGAATATATTTACTATTTGGTACAATGCTACTAAAACAAAAATATATTTAGTTTCAAGCTACAAGATGAGTCCCTGGATAGGAAGAAACTCAAAGATAAACACAATAACCACATGTTAAAACAAAAACCACGTGATTCAGAAGATCCCTACAATCACATTTATTATATTTGAAAAGATCTTTTTCATCCATGCCCCCACCCCAAACAAAATACAAGAAAAAAGAGTTAGTGATCTCAATCTTGTTTGTTTTAAGCTTTTGGCCATGGTTAAGAAATATACATTCAGAAGGCAAGTTTGCATTGGGAAACAAGGTAATACAAACAATCCAGTACAAGTTCAAAAGTCAAACTTGTTTCAACAACAAACAACACAGAGACCTAGTTAAAAAGGAATGTTTATCACATGACTTGGGGTACTCTACGCCAACATTGATTAAAATTGATAAATAATTTCATATGTTTTTTCATCCACAATCCATTAGATTTACAAATGATCCCAAAAATTAATCGAAAAAGAACTTGTGAACAAAAAATTCAGCTAATTGGGAAAAAAATCTGAAAAAATCAATGCAAACTCTTAGCCTATAAAACTTATGAATATCAAATTACTTTCTAAGTTCCAACCTGTTGAAGATGATCCATAGTCCTCAAAGACCTCGAGAATTCAAAAAAGTATGTGCCCTTTTTTCCATTATCTGCATATGGACTCTCATCCTCTACGAATCCTGTTACAGAGAAGCATGTGAGTACCAATATGAGAAAATAAAAATGCAAACTAACTAAATGACAGTGCAAAACAAAGCAGAGAGATCAAATTTAAGGTACTGTATTTGAGGCAGATGTTCATATTGCATACACAAGGTTGCAAGTTGCAACCAGTATGAACTAGTATGAAGTTAATGATTTTTACTGGTTTTGTAAAACATTTAGTGTAAAGTTCCAGACAAAATTTGAATCTATGAGCTAATAATTTTAACCTACAACCTAATAATTAACAGCTCAATTAACATAAACCATTTCACCAGAACTCCATGTTAGTTATAATGTTCCTATTATCAGATTAATTACACATACATATGGTTCAACCAGTAAATCAATTACTTTTTGAAACGGTGACTCCGCACCTAATTGAGTCAATGACTCAGTATTTGACAACACTCATGCACTAGAAATATAGAATCCAAAATATGCTTTAACATAAAAAAATAGAGTAAATCCCTACTTTTGTCCTCCAAGCAAATAAGTGTCGTCAATTTGATCCTCAAGATTTTTATCATCAAATTAATCCCTCAACAGTGCTAAGAGTCATCACTTTGACACTCCAAATATTTCAAACATCAATTAGTCCCTAAACAATACAAAATATCATCAATTTAGTCTCTTGATCAAGCAAAATATCATCAAAGAAGGATCGATTTGATGATACCTTGAATAATTGAGAGACTAAAGTGACAAGGCTTGAAACTATGGAGGATGAAAAATGAATTACTCTTAAAAAAAAATTGTAAGGCAAGAAGCCATAAGAAACAAAGCGGGTTGTCCTTTAATGGATCACTGAACTTTTGGCACTTAGTGGGGGATTAACCCTCCAAGATGGCACCATTTATATATAATTGAAAGCAACTGGCACTAACATATATGAAAAATTTTGAAGTCATGTTGACATATCTTAAAACAAAATTTATAAATGAAGCTTAGTACAAGGCATGCTTTGATCTCATATACGAACCATTCACTTCATAAGTAGTATATAGATATATAAGGAAACACATTTTAACTACTGCTCAGAAAATATTGTTTTGAGATTCCTGTCACTACCAACCAAAATTTCAGTCTGGATTCAGCCTCCAACTACAGTTAATTGATATGACATATTATTTTTTGATCTATAAATAAATGAATCAGACACCTGAGTGAACTGTGAAGCTGCTATGCCACCAAGCACCTTTCCAGTCATTCTGCGCACTTGAATCATTAGCTGACAACAGAAAAAGGGTCAGTCTATAATATAACTTAGAAGTGATCAAGTATCAACAAAATGAAGGGGTTGAAAACAATATTATATATAACCCACAACACGGCAAGTCATAATACATAAAAGAAAAAATTAATTGCCTTGGGGAAAATGTCTTTCCTTACAGATTTCTAACTCTTTAAAAAAGAGATGCATTGTCATTCTATTCAAAACTTATGAAGCAATGGAAATTTTGTTGTTTGGTAGTTAGAATATGGTATAATAGGATAGGATAACTATCTTAGGCTGTTGTAATAAATTGTTTGGTGCACTAGTAGGATATGATTTCCTTACCCTATTTCCTACTCTATCTTAATGATGCAGTGTATTTCTTATCCTGAGGGGGTGAATTGGTTAGAGAGCAACAGAATAGGATAGTTGCCCTCACCAACCCCATCACTATCACTGTCATCATCGCCACCACCATCATCACCATCTTCACCACCATCATCGCTTCTCCACCATGACAACCATCACACCACCATCACTGGCGTTGTCACTCCTACCATTGTCGCCACCATCGTCGCCGCCACCACCACCGTCATTGTTGTTGCCTTCATTGTCGCCGCTATCGCCATTGCCACCATTATCACCACCATCAATACCATCATCGCCACCACCATCGTTATTATTATTGTCACCGCTATTATCACGGTTATCGTTGCCGACACAACCACCACCTATCGTTATCTAGTCTATATGATGGTGTAACATTGAATAGTATTAAAGCTTATCCTACTTTTATCTTTTAAAGTTCTTATACTGCTCTTATATTTTATCTTATCATATCACATTTGACCACAAAACGAGCTTTAATTGACCAACAAAGTGTCTTAACAATTCCTTGTACAGAATTTACCAACATAAACTTAATTCATGATTCTCATAAGAGATTAAATTCAAAAGTTACTCGATTAAGTAAGGCATTGTATGGCTTGAATACAAAGTCAAATGATTTAGAGTCAGGACATAAAGTGCTCGGATATAGTGTTAAATGGTCAAGAGTCCTCACAATTTCTTGAATGGATGTGGATAAAGAAGTTCAAAGCTTTTTGCTACTTAGAATACTGGGACTTTGACAGGTAAGTTCATGAAGGTGGCAGATCCATAATTCAAAGGAGGAGTAACATTATGTGCCTACAAGAGACCAAGGAGTTAGGTACTATAGGATTTAAATTAGAGAAAAGAATGGTGTGGTATTATTGCAGACAAGTATTAGAAATAGTCTAGGGGATGCAAGATGAATTGGACACAATGTTAGCCTTAAAATTACTGGTTGCATAGGAGACCACCAACATCATCAGTACTTAAGCATCACAAGTAGGATTACAAGCACTTATAAAGAAAAGTATTGGGAAAATTTGGTGGGATTGGTTCAAGGAACTCCCCAAGAAGAAAAGATTTTCTCAGGAAGGGATCTAAAAGAACATATTCGTAGTGAGACAAGGCAATTTATAGAAGCCCATGGTGGTTCTAGTTTTAGAGAAGTAAATAAGGAATGACAGTTTATTCTTGATTTCTCTATTACTTACGATTTTAGGATTATGAACACTTGTTTCAAGAAGGAGGAGGAACATTAAATCACTTAAGAAGGGAGTTCAAGGTCACAAATAGAAAGACTTTGGAAAAGAAAGGTGTTTCTGTGACTTACATCTGAACTATATAAGTCAGGCATGATAGGGAAACTACTAGTGTGATAACTCCAGGAGACGAGACTAAGAACTTCTCGACAGGGGTAGGCGTACACCAAGGCTCAACCTTAAGTCCTTATTTCTTTAATTTAGTCTTGGGTGTGCTTACTAGGGACATACAAAAGATTATCCCTGATTGCATGTTTTTTGTGGATGATATAGTTTTGAATTAAGGAAAGTTGTTAACTTTAAACTTGAGCTTTGAAGAAAACTTTAAAAACAAAGGATTCTCGCTTAAGTAGGAGTAAAACAAAGTATATTATTGCAATTTTTGTAAGAGGCAAGAGGAATATGACTTGAAGTAAAATTGGGAGATGTCATGCCACCAGTTTCTTAGTTTAAATATTTGGGATCAATACTACAAAATGACGAGGAAATTAATAAAGATGTCACACAGAAGATATAAACAGGATAACAAAAATGGAGAAAAGTATTTGAGGTTATTTGTGGTTGCATAGTACCTATCAAAGCTCAAGAGCAAGTTTTATCATATAATATTGATATTGCACTAATTTAAGGGGGGGAAAGCAGAAAATCAAGGTAAAGTAGTCTGGACACGTACAAAGGCGACGAGAAACACACGAGTAGATTTCATGGTTTTTATTTCTATGTAAAAGGGGAGAGGGAAATTAAGAAGGACATTAAAAAAGTTGTTAAGAAGAATCTCATTATAAATAATATCTTTAGTTTTGGTTTGTAGCCGAATTGGAAATGATGCTTATCGGCTCTGATACCAGTTGTTGGGGAGATTTGAGGGGAGTAAACACCAGGGAGATTCACACCGGTGGACCACGAGTCATCACATAAGGGAACTCAGGTTTATGGGTCTTCTTCTCATTTATATGGTACTCAACTTTTCTACTTCTACCCAATGTGGGACTTCACCTCACACTTGTACTCCAACAATGTTAGCATAAAAAGCACTTATCTCTCTACTTGTCCTGTAGTATACTAATAACAGATGTCTTAATTAATTTTGACACATCCCTTTCTTCCAATGTGAATGAAGCCATCTTAAAGTAATTTAAAACGCATCATACACATGCCAAAATCCAATCACTACTTAATCATTTTGGGATCCACTTTCATATGTAAAGTTACATCAATTTTAAATTGGGATTTGTAGGACAAAGATAAATTATTTTACAAAAACTGATAAAAAAATTAAGGAGCAAAGTCAGAAGAGATTAATATCAAACGTGAACCTTGATTTTTCATGGCTAAGCTAAAGGAATAAAATAACGGACCACCTTGTGTACGGTTCAAAACAAGATATTATTATTATTTATATGGCCAAAGTGAGTAAACTATGAAGGATATTAATAAGTAAGCAAACTAAATAATGTTCAATAGGAAAAGACAAGCAATATGACAATAAAAAATGTATATAGAAGAATACAAATGTTCCACATAAGCAATTCTCTTTATGTACAAAACACCTAAAAGAATTGCATGAACATCTGAATAAAAGGTATAAGTATCAAGGAAGATGTGCTTAGTGAACAAGAGTGAAGTCATGCAAGCAATGGTCCTATTTAGTGCAACTACAAAACAGTAGTTTTTAAAATTTTAGGAACCATTTGTGATACTTCCACTTGGTGTTTTAATAATTTAATCCATTTGTTCTGCTTTTTTTTTTCAGTCATAGAAGCATATAATTCTTATCAATGGTGTTGCATTTGTACATACCAGAACCTGGAGGACCAATTCCATCCAAGTATCTACAATGTGGATTCCAAGCATATAGATCAACCAAGTGACCAAACCTGTACCAATAACAAATATAGGAAGCTGAATGAACACAACCAACAAATAAGATAGCCCACGACTATCATAATTGAAAGTCAAGGAATTTTTCAGCTCATAACCTATCGCCACCATTCCCATCTCTATTGTCTAGGGGATTGCCACCGTAAAGTCGTCCTGGAATAGCACTTCCTATCGAAAAGTGCATAATGTCAACTTCATGACCTTTGCAGGTCTTGTCAGTGCATGAGGTCGAATGTTCTTTACAGCCACCCATCTTATAACAGTTAACATAATATTTATCAAATACAGTTTTACAAAATCTTCTAGCAAGGTTGGGATTGTAATTGAAAGCAAGAAAAGACTGCAAAACTTACATCATGATAAGAGGCACTATCTCCAATTTGAAACATGAGAGCAACAGATGGACATTTATTGCTTTCACTGCGTTGCAAAACCAATGCAACAACCAGACAAAAGTTCATCATAGATTAACACACCAAAAACGATAATATTTATAAAGAATTTAATTAATATGTGGTATTGGTGTAAGACTTTTCTTACACACATTAAATGGGAATTCACCTTATTGACACATAATGTTTATAATTAGTATGATATGATAAAATGATCAGACATAAAATGCAAAATAGTTTTACAATGTGAGTATATTTAAATTAAATTCATATTTCTAATCTATCTTATCTTCTTTCCAAACATGTTGGACACTCTGTAACATATAAAACACCATCAATAGAAACAAGTCAATAACATAAGCACAATAATAAATCGTAGCAAGGGAGAGTAGATGAAATTTTATCTGCTTGGCACGACATATTTACCCTTTAGAGTAGGCATAGTCACCATCTACTTGCAGCAGAAAGAAGATATCGCGGCCATCATGGACACTCTGCAATAAATTCATGATCATCAAATGAGAAAATAAATAATAAAACTGGCCAGAGATAACGGAACAGAATGTGTGGTGTATACTTTAACGCTCATCTTTCCCCCTTTGAATTCATTTTCAGCATCTGGGTCAAGGGCGGGAAGGAGGGGAAAGTAGGACCCATCAATGTCCTTCCAATCATCAGCGTGACCATCCAGTGTGATTACACCGGGTTTGAACTCAGTCTCGACTCGGATCTCCGACTCGGACTCGCAGCTCCAATGACCCGATTCCTCGTGTGACTCCACCCGGGTTCCCAAGCCCAATAAGAAGAACACCAACAGGTAACGAAGCATTCTGGAATGGAGTGGTAGAAACGAAACGAAGGTTGAAGAATGAAGACAAGTGTTCGTGGTAGAAGATTTTTTAGTTTTAATGGATTCGGTGGGCATTTGTACAAGTTGACTCTGCGGCTTGGCGGCTGGTAGGATTGTGAAGGAACGAAAGAAAGAAAGAAGGAAAGATCGCGATTCGTGCCGCGCTTGACTTTTCTTCTGTTTGCGAGAAAATTTAGATTAGATCAGACAAACTAAGATATTAGACGTGACGCACAGCACTAGCCAATTTGTTTTCCCCCTTTTCGCCTGCACTTTCATTCTGCCTTTACCCAACCGTGAAATGAAATATACACGTTAAACACCCCACCTGCCCTTGTCATCTATCCAGAGCATCTTCTCCAAAGAATTAAGTGCCTGATGTTCTCTTACTTTAATAAATAAATATAGAGTGAAGACTCAAGACTATGTACTTGTTCAAATTACCTATATATTCATGGAATTTTTCACCCTAATGATATAAAAAAATTTAAAAATTATTCAAATAATACTACTAAAAAAATATTTACAATATAAATTATTATTTAAAGTGAGAAATTGATTTTTTCAAAATCGATTTCTTATCATTTTTTTTTATTTTTATGTCATGGGAGTAATTGATACCACAAGGTGTTATCTTTTTTCTTGTATCATAGAGTTTAACATCGATTTACAAAATATCAATATTAGATTATAAAAAATAAAAAAATACTTATTTTATTTAAAAAATACTTTTAAAAACATAAATGTACTTCATTAATCTTTATTTCAATTTTTTGTTAAGATTACAAAATATAAATACAAAAATGAAGAGTATATAGTGAAAGGTTAAACATTAATTGAAACACTTTAAAGGTCATATGTAATTTTCTTGTATTTTGCGTCAACATTAAATTGAGTAAAAATATATTTGTGAATCTAATCATTAAAAATATATTTAGCGTCAGTTTGACTGATACTAAATAAAAAAATAACATGTGAAATTGATTCCTCAAAAATTGATTTCATGATGTAAAAATGAAAAAAAAAAATAAAGGTGAGAAATCGTTAGTAATTTATATCATTTGTGTAAATAATTTTTGGGGTATATAATTTGAATAATTTTTTAATTTTTTTGTATTATTAAAGTGAAAAATTCTACATCTATGTGTACAAAATTGGATAAATCACAATTTTTTTCCAAAAATATAAAACAATGACAATTAAATATCTAAAAGAACAAAAATTATAATAATTTGATCAATAAATGTGTCAAAATTATGTTTTACCATATAATTTAATGACAAATTAGTTATTAAATATTATAGTTTAATTACAATATATTCCACTTAATGAAAAAAATATAATTATTATATTTTTTTACATATTTAAGGATTAAATCAAATCCTCCCTTTTATGAATTAAATTATCACCGAAAATAATTAGTTATCATAAAAAAAAATTCGCGTGCTTATCGCAAAAAACTATCACATTAGTGGTGGTTTAACCCTTGAAAAAAATTAGTAGTTTAACAACTGTCAGACAATTTGTAACAATGCTAAATTTAATTTAATGTTTTTTTTTGGGCTCTAATGGTTTTCTTAATTGATAGAATTTACTTTTTTACAGGAATCTTAGTTAATGGAATTAAATACAAGCAACTGGGCAAAACAGAATTAAAAGTGTATACATAAAGATTAAAACGTCCAAATATAAGAATTTACTTGTAAAAATTGTGGAAGTATACAAGTCAAACGAATAATTAAACCGGTGTGGAAGTATTTTTATCACTTCACCTTAGAATGCACCCCTAGAGGAACAATCTTGATACTCCTAATCCCAAAGGGTTGGGAAAGAGAACAATCTTGACACACGAATCAGCCACACTATTTGTCTTCCAAAAAATGAATTACCTGGGCTTTTGGAATCAAATCTTTATCATGTTACTGCATGGATGATTCGTGTTGGACCTCTTCGCTCAAGTTGAACAACTTTTGGAATCACACCGCTGGGAGATGCTTGGTACCATTCTCAGACCACTTCAAGGCAAGAGACTAGTAGACTTTTTTACAATAAAGGTAATAAAAAATTATTTATGAAAGGAGAGTAATGTGAAAATTATTTGCTGTAGAGTTATTTTTGCTGCATCACATTTAGGAAATATCATCTTGAATGACATTTTGTTTTTACCTTTTGCCCTTTTGCAGAAAGCGTCATCCTAGTATCGTTGCAATGCTGGCACATGTGGTATTTGTATATGATGCCTCTCATTCTAGATGTAGTATCCGGAGGCATCATCCTGTGTGGTGTCTTTTGTTGTTTACAAAGCTTTGGCTAGTCGTTGTTGCTTTCCAAGAGTGAACAGGAGGTGTAATCCAAAATGGCATATTAAGTGAAAATTTTCGAAGTGACTTGACTCTAAAAGATGTGACCCTATTGTTGTTCCTAATCCATCAAAATTACATGTCAAAGGTCGACCAAAATCTACACGCATAAGAAATGAAATGCACATCATCGAATTACAACGTAGGCAGACATATAGCCATTACAGGTGTGAAGGACACAATAGGAATAATTGTTCGCAATTTTGAGTTAACTATGGCCTACATCAGAAATGAAAACCAAAACAATCCTTCCTTGTAATTTCAATGCAAATTGTTCTTGTTGGTGGCTTTCATTTAATAATAATGCTTGTTGCTTTTCCTTTAATATTAGTGTTTCTTTCTTAATTTTTCAGCTTTGTTTGCATTTGTTTTGCAATTTTAACACAAAATTTGAGTTGATGCATTCATAGACAAGTCAAATCAAATCGCTTCATCTCTATTTCATTTATTATATGTGTAGAGTTTGGTTAACCTTTGATATGTAATTTTGACGGATGAAGAACGACAAAAGGACCTTGTCTTTTAGAGTCAAATTGTTTTTATTTTCGAAAAAATGCACTGGATTTGACATCTAGGATGATGCCTCTTGTATAAACAATTGAAGATGCCACACATGATGGCGCCTCCTGATATTACATCTAGGATGTATCATCCTATACAAATAGACTTGCCAGCATTGTAAGGAGATACTATACATAGGATGATGCTTCTTGTAAAATGACAAAAGGTAAAAATAAGACGCCACTTAGGATGACGTTTCCTGAATCAACGTGACAAAAACAACCCTTACACCGTAAATAACTTTTATAGTACTCTACTTTCATAAATAAATTTTTTTTATTGTTATTATTGTAAAAAAAAAAAAAGAAGTCAGATTAGTCTCTACAGTTCAACCATCAAGGCATTTGTGGCTCTAAACATTTGACCAAACTAAAAAAAAAAAAATAACAAGGAAGGTTCAAAAATTAT
The DNA here is from genome assembly GCF_000004515.6 of Glycine max. Taxonomy (NCBI): domain Eukaryota; kingdom Viridiplantae; phylum Streptophyta; class Magnoliopsida; order Fabales; family Fabaceae; genus Glycine; species Glycine max. Next base: position 1,044,048 of record NC_016089.4, on the reverse strand, counting down.
ATTTAAAAATACAAAATTAAATCTATTTAAAAAATTTAAAATAAACCTTGATCTATTTCTATATCTATTCTCAATTTAACCTCAAAAAAGCTCGTTCAAAAAAATATATTTTTCATTCAAGTTTTTTCCTTAGTCTCTTTTTATCTTTTATGTTTAAATCGAATGCTCTTTTCATATTGTTTCTTATTCCCCTTCTAATTCTATACTATTAGACTATATTTTTATTTTTTGAAAAACGATAATTTAATGTGAACAATTACTGCTTTGCGAAAAAATATTAACAATTACTCATTGTTTCAAAAGAAGAGATAAAACAAACTCTAAAATCCAGTTTTCTATGAAAAAAATACCAAATGTGGGAATGCACTACAATTAATTAATTATTGGTATAAAGGAAAAAGAAAAAGCAGAGAAGACTCGATACCAATTCCACCTTAGAGCCATTTCTAGCAGTCTTTTTATCAACAAAAAATTCATGTATTATATTCGGTACCATAGTCACTTACAGAGCATCAAATAAAAGCCCCCCAAAACTTCCTATGGTTAGGCCCTATATAAACCGAAAATAGGAATAAATAGAATCTAACCAACAAAAATTCCACACGTAAAAAACCAATGGCTAACTGATTCTTCCACTTAGGAGCAAAAAATGGAAGACACAATCAATCGGATTCTCAATAATGCTTATGATCTTGAGGTTATCCATCATTGGCATTCTATTCAGTGCCATTCTCCAGATCAAATAACCTGCCTTTGGTTGTGCTTTCACTTTCTAGAGCCTATGGAAGAACCTGTTGTGACTCAACAATATCTTGTAATAGAGCTGACTAAGCTGAACTCACTCACGGTAAAAATCCCCAAGACCTCTTCGCCCCAGACCCAGTAGTAGTCCCTTACACCACCGTGAATAACAAAATTAGACAACAGTTGTTGTAACTCAAGAAACTGTAATCTCTCCCACTCAAACATGCCACGTCACCATTCCCCAAACATTGTCCCTCCAAACACCCATTTCTCTAACACACCAATTTTCTTGTAAAGATATGAGATATAATCTTGGAAATCTGTGTATCAAAGGAGTCTCCCATCCAATTATCAAGCCAAAACCGAACTCTATCTCCTTCACCTAACTTCCAACTAATTTCATTATCAAACCACTCCACAACACCATCCCCACCACATGTCCTACTCAAATCCCTCCACCAAATAAAGTTTTTTTTAGGTTTACTTTCCTCACACAAAAGATCCTTCCACCCTAATACTTAAGACTCTAAAACATCAACCCAAAGAGATTGACTTTGGTTAAACAAGACCCACCTCCATTTAGCTAACAACGCATCATTAAAAGTAGAGATGTTTTTAACACCCAAGCTCCCATTACTCATACTTGGCCATTTCTAGCGGTGTTGTTGAGCAAAAGGTATTCCAGAACAGGGTAACGAGATAGTAAATATACCGAGTAACGGAATCTTGTGAACTGATTTGTAAGCCACTATTGAATGTTGATTTCGCCTTAATTATATAACTTACGCAAAATTTGTTGTATAATTATCAAAACGATGAAGTAGTATAATTTCGGCGTCAAATCAACATGTCAATCACCAAATTGCATACAAAAGCTACTCAACCTCGAATAAAATTTGAACAATTACAGATAGCATGATTAAGTTTTTGATAAACTTCTCCATATATTTAGAGGCTTTTAACACACTAAAATCTATCTAACTTAACTTTTTGAAGAAATTAAACGAAAAGAATTTATATTAAAATCAAAATACATAAATTTTTATATAATAAGTTCAATTAATTTTATCTTTTCTTTTTTTACAAATATGTGTAGGATAATTTATTGAAACAGAACCTAAATGCATATGAAATTACACAAATCAAGTACCAACAAAATCATGCAATCAACTCCTCACCGAATATCATGTAAAGAGTTTTGTTTGTCACTCTTAGTAATCTAACTCAAACAAATTACCTCCAACAGAGAAACAGAGAATAAGGCTGTCCTTAAATAAAAATAAGTAAAAATTTTCCTTACCGAATTACACATATCAATATGGAAAATTTAGGGAAAAGAAACAAAAATGGGTGCAATAGGGAAGAGGCCATACAGTAGCCGCGGCGTCATCGTTGTAAGGAGCGTTAAACAGAGAAATCTGAATCTGAATTCGAAGTCGAATGCAACAAACAAAGATTTGACGGAAAAAGAAAAAAGTCAAGAAAAGAGAAATGACAAGTTTGTGCGTGAATCTAACGCAGAAGTGGAATGGAGAGAACGAGAAACTTTCGTTAGATTCACGCACGAACCTGCAATTTGGCTCTGCAGTGTGCACCCTCTGTCTGCCCTATCAAGGTAGTATGTGAATGTAATAGGAAGGAACGTTACGTTACACCTCAAAGCTTCTCGTGGGTCTCACGCCACTCCCTAACCATTTTTCACTTAATTTTACCTTTAAACTATTTCTTAAATTTTAAAATTTTCTTTTAACTTACATTAACTTTATACTACTTTTATATTATTAATTTTTTTATTCTATATTTTTTATTAACTGTATTTAAATTTTATTTTTTATTATTTAAAAAATTTAGAGAGACACTCCGTGCCTCTCTTCCCCTAATATATATAAAATGTGAAAAAAGTAAATAGTTTATAAAATTCATTTAATATACTTTAAAAATATATCATTTACTAAAGTGGTATAACATGATAATAATCTTGAAAAAGTATTTTCTGAGAAGAATTAACTATTTAAATGAATCTAATCTTTAACTTTTAGTCCGAAATATACCTTAATTAAAAAAAAAAAGTCATTCAAAAAAATGATTTGTTTAAAATGTAAGTGTAATTATATCTGTAATCCCTTAAATTAAAGAGTCTATTTTTTAATTCTCCAAAATAAATTTTTTATTTTTAATATCTTAACTTATAAAAAAAAATTTATTCCTTTTTCCAAAATTTGAGAAACTAAAAAATACAAATTTTTATTTAAAAAACTAAAAGAACACTTTTTGAATTAAAAAAATATATATAACTTTTATTTGAAATTTTAAAAATATTTTTTAATTTATACTACTAAAAATATAATTAAACTTCAAAAAATTAAAAATTAAAATAACAATGAAAAGAAAGAAAGAAAATATAGTCATACTACTGTCCACGTGTTAAACAATCTTAACTCAATAAGTGGCGAAGTTAAAGCTGCACTTGGGGTCAAACTTTTTCTGTGCTGTTAAGTGTTAACGGTAAGTTAAAGCTGTACTAGTACTCTATAGTGTCAGGACAGGTCACTGATGCCATGCAGCGACCATTTCCAATTATGAATAAATAATTATAATTTTTTTATTAAATATCTGAAAAAATACTCAAATAAATATTTCCTAAAATAGTAAAATCTAGACCACATATATTTTTTCTTTTAAAAGAGAAAAACATATCAGCATAGAGAATATATGCAACGGTTTATGATTATTGGATCTCATTTTCCTGGCATTTAAATATTGTGCTTAGCAGTGCAGTTGTTTTGTGGGTCTACTTCGGTAATTACTTACTGCACCTTATTTTTTGATTTCTATACTCAATGTTTTAAAATTCCATATTACCCTCCATTTAAGTAAGTTTTTGGATTCATGAAAATCATATTCCAACATAAACTATTTCAAAATAGGTTTTTGAATTATTTATCCTTATTGAGGAATAGTTATTCTGAAATATGAAAGTCATATTTTAAAACAATAATAACTATTTCAAAATAGTTATTCTTGGTTCGTTTTTGCTTGTGGGTAGTTATTCCGGAAGCACGATCAACAATATGATCACCTAATAATCGTGCAACAATAATAGACTTCATATTCTTTGAATGTTTTCTTGCACAATGTTGTGAAAATGGACCCAATTAAGATAATGAGTTAACGAGTCAAAGATCAAATCAATGAATTATTAATTAATCCGGTTTAACTCAATATATATATATATATATATATATAACATAATTTGATTAATCAATAATCCATACCGCAATTAAATCTCTTTAAACCAATAACATAGTTCACAACAATGAACAATCTTTTGCAACATAATCCAATTACAGTAACAACTAACAAGTTTGATTAAACTCCAATTCCAAATAACTTCACGTGTTCCTCAAAAGCAAAGTGTTCGAGTCCACCGTGCAAGTGTAACACTCAAACTAGCACAAACCAAATTCGAAAGAAATGAGAGTGCTCAAATAAATTTATATACCTTGAGTCTGAAAGACAAGGAGAACAAAAGAACAAAAAAGGACCCACCCCATTTCTTATATAGTGAACAACTTTCTTAGAATGTGTAATATGAGAGGCCTACTCAATCCCAAAAGCTAACTCATAGGATCAGGGTTGCCCTTACCTTATCAACTCTATCTTGAGACTATCTCTAGTCAATGTGGAACTTGAGTATTTTTCAATAAACTTGAAAAACTTGATATTGGCTCGAAAAATTTAAGTTATTAAGTTGCTTTGTACTCATAGTTGGTCTTAAGGATTAAGAAATGTGATTTGCTTGTTGCCTATTATTTTTTTGGTTTTTTTTATACTAATCACTCCTGAGATTTTAAGAAATTACACATTCTCTCTTATTTTTTAACATTTATTGTAACCTCCTTATGGGGAACACGGTATAATGTTTTTTAAAAAATTAGGGGGATTCCTATAATGTATAAGAGGATGTAAGTGCATGCTTTTCAAACAATTAAGGGAACTAAACTAATATAGGAGTAAAAAAAAGCAGGGAATAGTTGTACTATATCACAAAACTTTAGAAGTAATTAATGTAATTTAATCTTTTATTTTCTTCCATAAACCAAACATACATTAAGACAATGTAGAATACTTGTGAGACTTACCTAAACTCTACAACTCACGAAAACGTGATAAATAAATGCTTCGAAGCTTAAATAACATTTGGGCTTAGGCGCCGCATCATATGACTCTCTGAGCATCGAGTCGGGCTGGTTATTTGGTGGGCCTTATACAAAAGAAATCCAAAATTAATCTGAATTTAATTTACCTTTTTTGAGGTGATTTACTAAGTCTTGTTCCGCGTAAGATTTTCCTCTTGGGTGATTTGGTAGATGGAAAAAAAATAGAGAAAAAATATTTGAATTAAAGTAGAATGGTAGAGGTGTAAAAGTCATATTAATTCTTCTCTTCCAAACTCACCCGTTTTGGGTCTCAATTTTGTCAAGGATAAGGCTTTGAGTTCGTTTTGTAAGATTTTGGTCAGATAAAAAACTTTTAAACGAGCCTTTTTCAATGTATAATTAAAAAATCGAATTGTTCGATCGAATCAATCCAAAATTTGGATGACCAGCCCTGGCAGCCTTCCCTTGTTGGGCCTCACAAAACCTTCATTAAAAACGAAAAGCCTATGGACAAAAAATAGAAACACCGAAAAGCCATGATGTTATAGACTCAAAAGAAAAAACATTATTGCTTGTTAATCAACGACAGAAAATTATGTTCAAACCGAGAGCCAGAGACAGGGTGAAATAGTGGTGGAGCAAAAAATATTCATTTAGCAGCTACGAGCTAATATATTATAGCTTCTAGTCGTGGTTTTTGATCGAGATTAGATTATCTATGTTAAGATTTGGATTTTCAAAGCAGCGGGCATTTGTGGTAAGAATAGGTAGGTCCATGACTCCACCTAAAAGTGTTTTTTCCAAAACGGAAATGTAAAGTATAATCAAATTATTTCATTATTATTTTTTAAGTGAGAACTGTTGGCTGGTGAGGTGAATAAAACCGAATGTAGGCTTAACAAATTTAGGTGGTGACAAGATCACATTAACACTCTTTCTCATGATCCGTGTTTGTTTTATCTAATCTTTATCACTAAAAGCCATGGATTTGGAACATTTCCAACGCCATTCTGCATTTCAAGTGGGGCTCACCATGCATTATGATACCTTTAATGCCCATTAGATAATAATAGTATTTCAAACCAATCAAATAGCTGGTCATTTCATCAGCAAGGTAAAAAGGGAAAATGTTCCCAACGCCCATATGATTCATACTTATATTAATATTACTATGTGTGCTTATCTTAATGCCATCATTATTTTTTCCCAACAAAAAGACGGAAAAATATTTCAAAATAACTAATTACTACAAAATTAACAGAAAATGAAATGACATGCCATTTCATTAATTGATGTCGGTGATGATGGAGAGGTACTTGTCCATTCATTTTTCTATCATTTAAATCAAACTTATGAAATTCAATTCGATTATTTGATCCGGTTGAGATAGTGGGTTAATGATTTAATCGGTGGGTCAATAATTGACTCAGTTTGACCCGAAATATATTAAAAAAATTTAAAATTATATATGTATCTATTATATATAAGTATATAACTAACATTATTTGATTAAAAAAAGTTCATTCATACTTCAAAATTCAAAATAACAATTGAAGTATTAAATTTGATAACATAAGTCTACAAATAATAATTCATTAACACAATTACAAGAGTCTCAATTTTTTTAAAAGTGTTTGGAAGCATTTTTTTTTTTTTTACGCAAAATGGGTTTTAAAATCGGTCTGGATCGCCAGGTTTATCCCTAAACCGGTCGGGTCATCCCGGGCTAGATGCATGGTCAGTCCAATAACCAAATCGAACTTGTTATGCCACCAGGTCCCGGTTGGACCAGTTCGACTGGTCGAGTCAAACCAGATTTTTAAACTATGAATCAAAACTAGTGTAGGAATCGAAAGGTGACATTTTGGATTAGCAATTTTTGCTGAAAAATATTCCCAGTTTATTAGGTACTTATGTTAGTTATAGAATTAGTTAATTAGTTATGGTAGTTGAGATTGATTAGTTATTTTTGTACAGGTTTGTATAAATACTTCTTCCTCAAACACTTGTAATTCATTCATTCCATGACTGTTGCTTCGTATTATGCAAAGTTGAGATATCTTTGGGAGTTTTTGTAAGAGCTTAAGCCTCCACACACATGCAAGTGCAATGGTGTGAAGCCATGGTGTGAATTTTCTCAAATGCAGTATGCTATGCATTTCTTGATGGGTTTGAACAAGACTTACTCTTCCATTCGTGGTCAAATTCTCTTAACAAATTTGTTTCCTGCCATCACCTAGGTTTTCTCTCTTGTTGTGCAAGAAGAAAAACAAAAGGAAATTAGCGCATCTACTTCTTCAAATTTTTCTCATGCTTTTGCAGTGAAGAACACTTCTGACTTGAAGAATAAGGCTGATCAGAAAGATCGTCCTACCTATGCACATTGTGGCATTTAAGGGCATACTAAGGCACATTGTTATAGAATCAATGGTTTTCCACCTAATTACAAGAAGAATAACAAGTCTTCTTCATCTTAGAACCACAATGCAACTACTGCTAATGCGGTTTCAACCTTTTCTAAGTAAGGGAATTTTGATACTTCAAGTTCTGCAAGCTCAGATTCTTCTCCATTTCATCTCACAACCCAACAATATGCTTAACTAATGAGTTTGTTATGAAATCAAACCTCTAGCATCAATCAAGCTTCTCACACTTCGAATGGTATGATTTCATCAACCATTCATTCTAATTTGCTTAGAAACTCATGGCTTGTAGATTTTGGTGCTAGCACCCATGTCACTTGTTCTTTAGATTCATTTTAGTCTTATAGGTTTGTTTTCATTAAATTTGTTACTTTGCCAAACAAGACAGTTGTTCTTGTTGTAGTAGTTGGTATTGTTTAGTTGTCTCCAACTTTGACTCTTCACAATGTTTTATATGTACCTCAATTCAATTTCAATCTCCTTTAAGTTAGTGTTTTGTTTTCTCATGCTAACTGTTTTATCATTTTTTTAAAAAACCATTTTTCCATCCAAGAAATGTCTCACTCCAAGAGGATTGGCAATGGTGAGCCAATTGAAGGCCTTTATGTCTTGGACATTTCTCATTCTACAACTAGTTCAAATTCTATTTGTCAAACTTCTTGTATAAATTTTGTTCCTTTTTGTCATAATTATAGCAAATGCCATAATCCTTTTGTGTGGCATTTTATATTTGGCCATTTATCTGACAAAATTCGTAAACTTCTCAGTAATAAAATTCCATTTCATTTGTCTCATGATTTTTCTACTTCAAACTATAATATATGTCTTTTGGCAAAGTTTAGGAGATTATATTTCTTTGCTTCTAATAATGTGTCTGTTTCACCTTTTGATCTTATACACTGTGACATTTAGGGTCCTTATAAAAATCCTACCTATGATGGGAAGAGATTTTTTCTCACTATGG